>NC_056733.1:1593328830-1593423830 GCF_019279795.1 Protopterus annectens
AGCAATATCCTGGACCTGGTGATTACCAACATGGGAAACCGATGTTCCACACCAAAGGTCAATTCCTCGGTCGCATCCGACCACAAGCTAATCACCCTAGACATCCACATCCCACCTCCACCCCCAATTAGGGAAACCACCATAAAAAACTTCTCCAAGCCAGCTTCACACTTCTTAAGACAGAAGTGGCAAACTTCATGACACCCATGCAGACGGACAATAGAGGTACCACTGCTGTATCCTTCACAAATTCACTTTATAAGCACTTACACGAATGCATGGATCAATGCTATCCCTAATAGAACCAAGATGCTATCCTCCAAAAAAAGAAAGCCAATCTGGTGGTCCTCTGCCATAAACAAACAACAGAAGAAAGAAACTGTTGCAAAAAAGAGTAAAATCCCATGACTGGAGGAACTCCCTGGTCAACCTCAGTAAGAAGCTGAGATCCCTCATAAAATCCTCCAAAGCTATTTACAAAAACAAAATTGCCACTGACTCTAAAGACAACCACAAAGCATTCTATAGCTATGTCAAGAATCTCAATGAAAACACTCAGATCTGCTCTGAGTTGCAGCAAAATGGCACTAAATATACAGAACCAACAGATATTGCCAACATCTTGGTAGATAGGTTCAGTGCTAACTTTACCCCCCTCTCACCCCCTAGAGGGCCCATGTCTATACCGGAAGAATGCAAAGTCCCTGTAATCATGGCTGCACAGGTAAAAAACACACTCTCCAAAGCCAAGAACACAGCATCTATGGGACCTGACAATATCCCAGGCTGCGTTCTACATGAACTACAGAATGAACTGGCACTCTACCCAAGTACCATGTTCAATCATAGCCTCAACGCATGCTTTGTGCCCACTGAATGGCGCACCATGACGGTTATCCCACTCCACAAAGGGGGAGACATGACGGACCCCGGGAACTACCGCCCCATTAGCCTGACGAGCCTGGTCTGCAAGGCCATGGAATGTATCATCATGGAACTCATAAACAAAGACATTGGTAATCTCAAAACTCTGGACCCTACCCAGTTCAGGTTTGTAAAAGGCAGATCATGTCTCCTAAACCTGATTGACTTCTTTGAAGCAGTCACCAAAGCCATAGATGAGGGTAAGGTGGTTCACACAGCTTATCTAGATCTCGCCAAGGATTTCGACACCATCCCCTACTCTGGAATTATAGATAAGCTCACTAAACTAGGTATAAATCCCTATGTCACAAGATGGGTTGCAAACTGGCTCATGGACAGAACCCACACTGTTAAAGTAGCAGACTCCAAATCCGACTTCAGACCAGTGACAAGTGGAGTACTACAGGGTTCAGTCCTGGGTCCTCTCCTGTTTGGTATCTACTTCTCTGAAGTACAGACTAACACAGAAGGTCTTTAGCTAACAAAGTTTGCAGATGACTGCAAACTAGGAGCCATAATCAAGACTCCTAATGATGTGGACATACTACAAAAGGGCCTCACTGAGACAGATGCCTGGTGTCAAAGCCATGGCCTGAGGCTCAATGCCAAAAAGTGTATTATCATCCCCTTTGGTAAAAACTCTGTACTCATAAACTACCACATAAGTGGTAGTCTACTTAATGCCGAAAGTGTGATAAGAGACCTTGGAACACAGGTGGACAGTAGTCTCTCCTTTGATAATCACATCACCACAGTGGTCAGGAAATCCTTCTACGTGGCTCACCTCATCACAAAAGGTTTCTCATCCAGAAAAAAAAGAGGTCATTGTTCCCCTCTACTCATCACTCATTAAACCCATTATAGAGTACAACGCCCCTTTTGGTATGTACCTCACAAGACATCTACAACAATTAGAAAGGCCACAGAAATACCTCACAAAGAGAATTACTGGCCTCAAACAGATGCCCTACGCAGACCGTCTCAAAAAACTCCAGCTTTACTCCATCGCATATCGTCTACTCAGAGGCAATCTCTGCCTAACATACAAAGCTATGTCAAACCCTGAGCTGTTGGACATGCTCCACTTAAAGAAATCTCAATCTCTCCGAGCTACACGCTCTAGGGACCTAAACCTTGTCACCACAATAAACAGAACATGCTGGAGGGATAGATTCCTGTCCCAGAGATTTCCCATACTCTGGAACAAACTACCTATCTATGTCAAACAGAGCTCCTCATTAGCACTCTTCAAGAAAAATCTTGATGATTGGATGGGAAATAGGAAATTCACCCCAGGGATCACTTCTGTGGCTCTGCTCGACAGGGGCACAGGAAAATTATGTCCTTGGATGGCGAAAGCCAGGGTACCTTTCTGGCTAGGCTTATACAGGCCCTAGGGCTAATAACCTAGTACCTACCTATGAACCTACACACACACACACACACACACACACACACACACACACACATATATATATATATATATATATATATATATATATATATACACACACACACACACACACACACACACACACACACACACACACACACACACAGAGAGAGAGAGAGAAAGTTACCTATACACAAATACATCTGTATATGTGTGTATCTATCTACATCTATGTATATATAAATATATACATATTTCTATACACATATATACATACAGATTCACTCTATAATATTTCAGTATTTCGAGACTATAAAGTCGAACGTACAAATCCCGAAACCCCAAAATCGCAAAACACAAAATCACACACATAAACACACCATACACCACACAACACATACATCTACCATAAAATGAAATAGTGTAGCAGTAAATGAAAATGAAACACACAAACACAGAAGTGGATGTATACTAGGTATAATTTAATCCTGGTACCTCAGCTATTCACCTTCAAGGGAAATTTTACTTACAAAAACACCAGCATTATATATGAAAAATGTGATTAATTAATTAGATCCAATAAATTAATCAGTCAATTATCTCACATTGCTACCAAAATACAAAATGCAAATTCCTACATACCCTAGTCAAATACAGAACAGTATTTTAAAGTGACAGTACCATTGTATTCTTATATGTATCAGCATATAAATTCAAAATCCTAGAATATAAAGACTGAAAATGTGTCAAACTAAAACATATTTTAGTGAGATTTAGTTTGACCCATTTTCAGTCTTTATATTCTAGGACTTTGAATCAGACAGGAGGCCCCATGGACTATGATACTTGCAGATGACATTGTGATCTGTAGTGAGAGTAGGGACCAGGTTGAGGAGACCCTGGAGAGGTGGAGATATGCTCTAGAGAGGAGAGGAATGAAGGTCGGCAGGACTAAGACAGAATATATGTGTGTGAATGAGAGGGAGGATAGAGGAATGGTGAGGATGCAGGGAGTAGAGTTGACAAAAGTGGATGAGTTTAAATACTTGGGATCAGCAGTTCAGAGTAATGGTGAGTGTGGAAGAGAAATGAAAAAGAGAGAACAGGCAGGGTGGAATGGGTGGAGAAGAGTGTCAGGAGTGATTTGTGAGTAAGAGTGAAAGGGAAGGTCTACAAGAGGGTAGTGAGACCAGCTGTGTTGTATGGGTTGGAGACGGTGGCATTGACAGAAAGGCAGGAGTCAGAGCTGGAAGTAGCAGAGTTAAAGATGTTAAGATTTACACTGGTTGTGACAAGGATGGACAGGATTAGTAATCAATATATTAGAGGGTCAGCTCAGGGTGGACGGTTTGGAAACAAAGTCAGAGAGGTGAGATTGCGTTGGTTTGGACATGTGCTGAAGAGGGATGCTGGGTATATTGGGATAAGGATGCTAAGGATGAAGCTGGCAGGTAAGAGGAAAAGAGGAAGCCCTAAGATAAGGTTTATGGATGTGGTGAGAGAGGACATGCAGGTGGTTGGTGTGATAGAGCAAGATGCAGAGGACAGGAAGAAATGGAAACAGATGATCTGCTGTGGCGACCCCTAATGGGAACAGCCGAAAGAGAAGAAGAAGATGCTGATACATATAATAATACAATGGTACTGTCACTTTAAAATACTGTTCTATATTGGACTAGGGTATGTAGGAATTTGCATTTTTTATTTTGCTAACAATCTGAGATAACTGACTGATTAATTTATTGGATCTAATTAATTAATCACATTTTTCATATATAATGCTGGTGTTTTTGTAAGTAAAATATCCCTTGAAGGAGAATAGTACCAGGATTAAATTATACCTGGTGTACATCTACTTCTGTGTTTGTGTTTCATTTTCACATGCAACATACAACCCACACCACAACAAACAAAACACACACAAACAAACAAACCTACACTACATATACCCTACACCCCCCCTACTTATATATACTAACTTCGAGATCGCACAAACAGGAAATGACAGCAAACTCACACCTAGACATTCCACAATCCCCCGCACACAGACACAAACATCGCACATATATGAACACCAACACATCCAATACTTACACACTTATACTTTCACCTACCTACCCTAACCCACATGTACAACTTACAAACACAGTCACATACATTCAAACTCCCTTACAAAACACTTACTTACTTTAAATCGCACGTACATCCAAACACGATACCATACACCATCCACAGAAAACATCGGAAGTAACGAAGCGTAAAGCCATAACCGCGAATTTGAGATATTCGAATTCGCGATTATGTACATTCGCTATTTTAAAAATTCCACTTTATAGTTTTGAGATACTGAAATTCAAAATTTCAGTATTTCGACATTATAAAGTGTAACCATGCATACACATATACACACAAAGCGCTACATATGTAGATATGTAGGTATATACAGAAATATATCTATACGTATACAGATATAAATCAACCTATATCTACAGAACACACACACACACACACACACACACACACACACACTAATCAAAGCAATTCTTTTTCTATCCCATTAACTTCTCACCATTACACATCTCCCTTGTCCCTTTCTTCTTCTACATTAATATTACTGTGCCAATATACTAAAACAACCACTACCCCCCCGAATTTCAACTATATCCTTCTTTAACACTTTGCCTCATGAACCTTCTGTGACCTCTATTCAGATGTTTTTCCTGAAACAAGGCAATGAGTGCTCTGAGGCAAATTCGGTCTTGGCTTAAGAGGCTATCCCTAAATTGTAGTTTCTAGACAAGGTGTCAACACAGGTCCAAGTTAATGATTCCAGAACAACTTGCCTTTTGACTCCTCTAAGGAGGGCTGTGGTACAGCAGTGGTTCAAGTGGAATGGTCTCTGACATACCCTGAGCTATATAATAGCATGAAGTACAATGAGCAAGCCATTTTAAGAGTTTGTTTGTTTACTAGCTTCACCATTTTGCAAAGAAACAAACAGCTGATTATTTTTTCTTAACTATTTAGTGCTGTGTAAATAAAAACTCTTCTTTTTGCGTGCATCAAGGAAATGAAGCATCCTCTCCCTTTTGTTGTGTGGCTTAAGAAAGAAAATTGCCAACTGAATGGCTTGGTTAAAGGATAGTCCAGAAACCACCATAGGCATAAAAGTGAGGATTAGTGTGTTCATGTTCACAAGTAAGAAGGGACTCCTTGTTTTGAGTTAGAAGTCCTACGCATGCTGAAAACACTTTCTGTTTTCCATTACCAGCCTGTACAGTAGAGAGAGAAACAGCTTTGCCTTGGCAAAAAAGGGGCTACTAGAATGACTTATGGGCTTTCCTCCTTGACATTTAGCAGTAATCAAGGGAGCAAGGTTTTAGAAGGGAAAGCAAAAATAAACACATCCAATTCAGGGAGAAGGCATTCTCCAAGTTTCTGGAGTTGCTGTTCTGCAACATAACGGTCTCAGTTGTCTATTCAGGGGTGAGGCAAACAGATCTAATTCCAATATTATGGTCAGGTCCAGAAAGTTATACCTGATCAAGACCCATTTGTGAGACTCTACTTGAGATTTGCTCAGCCTATGTGCTAACACATTTTAGTGTGATGGGATGTAGGCTGTTGCCTGAGTCATACCTACCCTTGGGCTATCTCACAGTCTTCACTAGAAGCTTGCACAGAATGTATGTGCTTAGGGCGTAAGGGACAGCCCAGGGGAGTCACAGCCCAGACTTACAAGGGCAAAGACTTAGTTTCTGCTGAATTTACGAGCTTGTGCTAAATCTACTTCCAAATGTGCATTGAGGACCTCTTGTCATATTGACTTGGAAGGAACAGAGTCCTAATTAGGAATGTTTCCAAACAACAGACCCTGAGGCTGCTGCCATACATGATGCATCCACAGCATCATAACCACACTTCCTGGAGTGCATGGTAACCTAGGCTGAGAGGTCACAGAGTTCAAGCAACTCCTGCTTCACATCCTTATCCTGTACACCCCTCTGCCTTGGCCCTCCTCTTTTCCAAAAAGGATTTCTAAAAGGGAAGCAAGTGGGTCGGACAGTTCAAGGCTCTAAAAGATAAGGTGGCAGAAGTGTAAACCTTTTTATCAAATGCTTTTGGGTATCTGACTTGAAACAGGGTTCCTGGATGAGACTGGAGCAGATCCCCTTCCTGAAATCCAGTGGTACTACAACTGGATCAGCTAAAGGATCCTTATAAAAGAATTTGTGGAAACCCTTGGTCCTATAGAAGTGGCCAGGTTTTCTTGGGACAGGAAATCTGGCTCTACAGATGCACTGGTAAACACATCCTCCAGGATGCAGCAAGTGTCTATGCTTAGACAAGTCCATAAGGGCTCCATGTCTAAGCTGGGCCTTTGAGTACTTATTAGCATCTGACTTGAACTCTGCCTTCATTTTATGAACTATGTCTCCAAAGGAGAATTCCTCTGGTGGATAAGCAGAGGGCAAGAT
Organism: Protopterus annectens; assembly: GCF_019279795.1. Taxonomy (NCBI): domain Eukaryota; kingdom Metazoa; phylum Chordata; order Ceratodontiformes; family Protopteridae; genus Protopterus; species Protopterus annectens. The sequence goes on from NC_056733.1 coordinate 1,593,335,626, forward strand.
ATCCTTTGTGTCTGACTCATGTAGCAGCAGAGGGGATCTGGTCAACTTAAGTCATTTTATCTGTCTCAAAATAATGTCAATCTGAATGCTAAACTACAGGTTTCACCCTTCTCTTTCCACAAGGGGCCTGAAACACCTTGGGTATTTTCAGTGTTGGCTGTTCGGATTTTAGAAAATTCATGAAATTCTGAAACAGTTGTGTCTGTTGCATGGTAGAAGCCTGGGAGGAAGACAGAACCAAGGCACTGCCCAATCTAGGCAAAGCCAAGCAGGCTGGTACTGGTTTGGTCTTTGAGGCCTTGTGCCTCATATAACTTGAGATAAAACTGCTCTGGAGGATTTAGGTCATAGGCAAGAGGTGGCCTTCAAACATCTCCAAGAACCATCTCAGTCAAATACTGTGGAAATACCACCCATCCCTTTGGTAATAAGGATACAAAGCCTCAGATACTGATGGACCCTCAGTATCAGGAGATGCAGCACAGTTGTCAGTCTGGGATAATATGTGAGATGCAGAAAGCATAACACCCTGAAAAGCAGTCATACCAGAGGCCTCAGCTGAAACATAATCTGAAGGTGGGGACCATATAGGCACTTCGCCATGCATTTCACAGCTTCATGTAACAGGATGTCCTCATTCTTCCAAAACTTCTCTCAAGGTTACATCAGAATGTTGTTTCCTTGGCAGGAGATTCACATGGGCCATTGCGGTTGCCACGGTAGTTCAGTGCTATACAAACATACACACTTTTTTTTTAAATTGTATCTTTTTATCTCCTAGCATGTAACCATCAGGCCTCCCCATCAGCACATTAGCCCTAGATCTCTGATGGTAGGGACTCAGCCTCCAGATCCACTTGGGGTGATCTTGTGTTGGGAACCGTCATTATCCGTATGGGCACTGGAGATGGTTGGGTAAGCATTTTTTTCATGCTTATACAGCCTAGCTCCACATCTCTGGTGAAAACATACCTACCCCCATCAACACAAGGTCTACATATGCTCCCGCCATCTCCACACCTGAATTCTGCTTTGCATACAAAGACAGGCACAACCATCACTGGCTTGGGCAGTCACAGAGCATGTCCCTCCCAAACAGCCACTGATTTCAGTGCTGTGCAAGACCTTTCCTAAACATTCCTGCAGCAGCAGAGATAGCCAGCTGAGATGTCACCCCACCCCCACCCCTCCCCGTTTAGGCGCAGTTCCTCTCCTGCCTCCCCATCAGTCGACAGAGCCTATGCTCAAACTCCGGTTACCTGGCTTATAGTTAAGGCTTTATCACTCTAAGCCATTGTTAGGCTAGGCACACATCCCTTTTTGATCTAAAACCTCTGGAGAGATGACCTTCTCTTACAGTCTGTTCTTGGGGGAAGGTGAATGGCACAACGATAAGGTAAAACAAGCAAAAAAAATGAAAACCTTTATGGGGAATTTGTGTCCTAGAAGCAGTGCAATTATTAACTTTGACAAAAGTATGGCTTTCAGAATCAGACATTACTGAATAGTAAGCTGTACTTAATAAAAAAAAAATTCTCTGTGGGATACTTAACTGGTTTCTGGAAGCAGGCCGACCTACAAACTGATAATATTATTAAACATGTGGTTTGTGATAGTGCAGGGTAAGAAAAATCTGACCTATATAAACAATGCTACAAGGGCACCTTGTGGCATAAATAATGCCTGCACTATCACATGTAAAACACTGCATCACTTCATTTCTTATTATTAACACTGTCAAAACTTCGAACAGCAGCAAATTAACAACAGAAACTGCAAGAACAAGTTCCCCTAGCTTGCAGATAATAATTCTTTTCCCTGCCCCTTCTGCTAAAAAAAGTGATTAGGGACTAAGGGGTTCCTAAGGTTCCTACCTCTCTTAAAAGATACTACTGATAGGTGTTATTTATGCCTTGAAGTGCCCTTGTAGCATGCTTCAAGAAAATTTAAACCAAGGCTCCAGGAACACACAAAAAAATATTAAGACTAAAGAAGATAGCAGTCCTGTGCATTTCTGCAGTATCATTATAGCAATGGTGTTTTTCGGAGGATACAATTTTATAGCAATTAAATATGAGTGAAGAAGAAGGTGTTAATATTAGGAAAAAATAAGTTAAGTACTCACCATAACGTTCCATCTGTATTGTCCATTTTCATTCTTCCTCAACTGATGGATTCGGATCCGATCCTTAGATCAGACTCTGCCATTACTAGAGCTCATGGTAATCATAAAGCTCTCAAGCTACTCTCTTACCCATAATGTATTAACTCTAAGCTACCTCAATTCTTGTTTGCTGATTTTACTAGAAAATGAATGTTTAACATGCATAAATCTAGGAGATATGAAATTGCAAGTGGTCCATAAAGGGAAAAACTATATCTGGACAATGATGTCCCTCTAGCAGCTCATTCGTCCATAAGTTTGTGAACAGAAAAGATGGGGGTTGGTGGACGGAAAGTTGAGGAAGAATGAAAATGAGCAAAAGAGATGGAACATTATGGTGAGTACATAACTTCTTTATCTGATGTTGTCAATTTTCATTCGATCCTCAACTGATGGGACAGAGTCCCCAGCTACCTACAGTCCCAGGTGGACTCTAAAGAAGAATATTCCTGACCACAGTTGTACCAAATGATGCCCTACCCTGGAGACCAGATCCAATTTGTAATGAGTACTAAAGGTATGGGGAGTAGCCTAAGTTGCTGCTGCACATATCTCGTCCATGGAAGTTCTGGATAGAAAGACTGAAGAAGCTGCTTTGGACTTAGTTGAATGAGCTTGTACCAGTTTTGGTAAGGTAATACTCAATTTGTTATAGATAGATGAAATACAATCAGTGAGCTACCTGGCTAAAGTTACTTTTGCAACTGTTTTACCCATTTTAATTCTGCAAAGGAAACAATTTGTGTGTTTTCCTGATCTCTTTTGTTCTATGCAGGTAAAAACATAACTGTGAACATTTGTAAAATGTAACATGTATTTGCCCTCATTTGCAAAATTAGGAAAGAATACTGGGAAATTAATGGATTGATTGATATTAGATTCTGACACCACCTTGGGAAGGAAGGAGGCATTTATTCGTAGCGTCACTCCATCCTTGTGAATGATCAAGTATGGAGGTTTTGAAGACAAGGCTTGAATCTCTGAAATTTGCCTAGCAGAGGTAATAGCTACTAGAAAAACAGTTTTCCAAGTAAGATATTTAAGCTCACATTTAGTTGCTGGTTCAAAGGGGGAATGTATTAGCACCTGCAGTACCAGATTGAGATCGCATTGGGGAGTAGGGTCTTTAACTGAAGGTTTCAAAAGAAGAGTGCCTCGCAAGAAAACAGTACGTTATGTACTCACAATAACGTTAAATGTATGTAGTCCATCTCGCCTCACATTCTTCACCTGTGGGTTCGGAGCCGAATATCGGCTCTGACTCGGCCTATTTACTAGCTCGAAAGTCTTTGATTGGCTGGGCTAAGATGGTATCCCACAATACACTGCTCCACTGGTATCCCACAATACACTGCTCCACATCCCCAGATCTAGTTTGCTGCCAACAGAAGTACAGGATGCCTCACCCAAACACACACACATCCTCAACAAAGAGGTCCAACAAATTAACCAAAGGGACTCAGCAATACAAGGACATGGTGATCCTCCAAATCCTCCGGGCCTGGGGGACGGTGGGGGGGGGGGTAATGAAGAATGTGAGGCGAGATGGACTACATACTTCTAACGTTATGGTTTGTACATAACTTACTGATGTCATGTAGTCCTATCTCGCCTACATTCTTCACCTGTGGGACAGCGTCCCTAGCACCTACTTCCTGGGTGGCTCAATGGAAAATACTCCTGAGCACTGTGGAGCCAAAAGATGATCTGCCCCTGGACACCACATCCAATTTGTAATGGGAGACAAACGTGTGAGGAGAGGCCCATGTTGCAGCTGCACATATATCATCCATCGATAGCCTAGCCTGAAAGGCTGTGGAAGTGGAAACAGTTCTTGTACAATGTGCTCTAACTGGAAAGGGCAGTCTCTTTCCCCCTGCCTGATAAATAAATGAGACACAACCAGCTATCCACCTACAGATGGTGACCTTGGAAACTGCAGACCCCAAGCGATTCTCTGAAAACGAAACGAAGAGCTGGTCTGACTTCCTCCAATCTTTTGTCCTATGTAGATAAAAGCATAGTTGTCTATGAACATCCAACAGATAAAACTGGTACTCTGCCTTGTTGGAAAAATTGGGAAAGAAGACCGGCAGTTCAATGGACTGATTAATATTAGATAAGGAAGCCACCTTGGGAAGAAAGGATGGGTTCGGTCTCGGAGAGACTATCTTTATGGAATATCAAATATGGAGGCTTGACGGATAGGGCCTGGATTTCTGAGACTTGTCTAGCTGAGGTGATAGCTATCAAAAAGGCAGACTTCCAAGTAAGAAATTTTAAGTCGCAGGAGGCCGCAGGTTCAAAGGGTGAGACAGTGAGGGCTTGCAGAATGAAATTGAGGTCCCAGGGCATAACAGGTTGAGATACAGGGGGACGAAGCAGAAGAGTGCCTTTCAAGAATGCTTTACACAGCCTGTGTGCAATTAAGCTAGGTTCATAAGCTACATGAAAATTTGAAATAGCTGCCAGCTGAACTTTGATGGTGGCTGAGGCAGACCCTTGATAGAACAAAGCAGATAGAAATTCCAAAACCGAATTGATGGGGGCTGTGTAGGGGGTCAATACCTTTGGACTGAGCCCAAATTGAGAACCTTTTCCACTTACTAGAGTAGATCTTCCTAGTGGACGGTTTGTGGGAGGACGAAAAAATATGGACCACGTCTGGAGAAAAGTCATGACATTTGACTACGGATGGAAGTGGAGTAGCCAGGCGGTCAGCTGAAGGGTCTCCAGTGAGGGGTGGAACTGTCCCGACATATGTGTCAGCAAGTCTGGACGAGGGTCCAGAATCCAAGGAGTATCCACAATGTAAGGTTGAAGGAAGGGGAACCATACTTGACGAGGCCAGTGTGGCGCGATCAGAATCAACCTGCTTCCCAAGGATAGCACTTTCTGAATCACCCTTGAGATAAGGGGAAACGGAGGGAAAGCATAAAGTAGACCCGAGGGCCAATTGTGTGCAAGAGCGTCCCTTGGAGACTCCCCCGGTGGGGGGATCAGCGAGAAGTAGCTGCTGCATTTCGCATTGAGGGGACTGGCAAATAGATTGCAGCAAGGCTGACCCCATCTGCTGAATATGCTTTCCGCCACCCGGCGGTTCAGGGACCACTCGTAGGGCATGAGGATCGCCCTGCTTAGCTTGTCTGCAATCACATTGGTTTTCCCCAGGATGTGTGTTGCCACTAAGGACCGTTAGGAAGCTATCGCCCAATTCCACACTCTCATGGCCTCCCTGCACAGAGGGTAAGATCAGGTTCCTCCTTGTTTGTTGAGATACCACACTACTGACATGTTGTCTGAGTGTACTGCAATAGTCCCTAGAGGGAGGACATCCTGAAGTGCCTGCAACGCAAAAAGCACTGCCCTCATCTCTAGGACATTTATGTGTAAGTCTATCTCGTGCTCCTGCCACGTGCCTTGGACCATCCTGCCAAGATAATGCCCCCCCCCCCCCATCTATCTGGGAGGCATCCGTGGTCACTGTGGCTACCGGGTTGGGTGGTACGAATGGTTTTCCTACATTTAAATTGTTGGTGCACAGCCACCAGCTGACATCCTGCTTGCATCTGCCTGTGATTAAGATTGGATGAGATAGTGGTAGTCTTTGAAAGGACCACTGGGCGAATAGGAGCCATTGCAGAATTCTCATATGTAACCTCATTAATGGGATCATCATGATAGTAGACGCCATTGTCCCCAGTAATTGAAGAAGTAGCCTTGCCTTCACGCGTCTCAGAGGCATCATCGAATAAACTGTTGTTGTAACCCCGTGATCCTCTCCAGTGGTAGGAAAGCCCTCAATCGAATCGTGTCCAACTCTGCTCCTATAAATGAGACACGCTGTGAGGGTAGCAAGGCAGATTTTTTCCAGTTTATTGTAATGCCTAACTGGTGACATAGACTGATGGTAGTATCTCTGTTTTGACAAAGTAGATGCTTGATGGGGGTGGAGAGGAGCCAGTCGTCCAGGTACAGAAACACCTGGAATCCTTGACGTCTCAAGTGAGCCGTCACCACTGCCATGCACTTGGTGAACACCCTGGGGGCTGTGGTGAGACCAAAGGGCAGGGCTCGAAACTGGAAATGCCTGGCTCCCAGCCAGAAGAGTAGGTGACATCTGGATGCTCTGTCCATTTTGATGTGGTAGTAAGCATCCTTCAGGTCGATGGAGCACATCCATACTTCTCTTCCCAACAATGGGAGAATCGATTGTAGCGTGACCATCCGGAATTTGGACTTGCGTACATAATGATTGTGTTGGTTGAGATCCAGAATGGGTCTCGGGTCCCCCCATTCTTTTCGGCACCAAAAAGAATCTTGAGTAAGTCCCTAATCCGATCTGGTCTGGGGGGACTGGTTGGATGACTCTAGCAGCTGAGAAACCTCTGATGCTGCTTGATCCCTTTGACTGGGTGGAATTGTCTGGGATCCTTCTGATGGGAGGAGGTGCTGAGTAGAATGGGATGGTGTAACCTCCGGCGATTATCTCTAATACCCATCGGTCCTGGGTGATGTTGATCCAGGCTTTCGGATACCGGAAAATTCAACCCCCGACTGGCTCCAGAGAAGCACAGTCGGGCACACCCTCAAGAATGAGAGTATGGGGACCCACGAAAGGAATCGCGGTCCCCAGAATTGCGGGGGCCCCCTCTGCCTCTGGGGTGATGTCTCCCTGAATACAACCCCCTTCCCCTGCCTCGGGAGGGGGTCTCACCTTGTGTCGCAGGAAAAGGCCTTTGTGATTTCTTGAACCACATCTTTCCCCCTCGCTGAGCCTTGGGGTAAGGTCTCGACGGGAGGGAAAAACGGACCCCTACGGCAGACAAGGTCTTTCCCTCTTGCTCGCACCTGGTGAGGGTGTCTTTCACTTTAGTCCCGAACAAGGAGGAACCATCAAAGGGGGCATCAGTGAAGGAAGACTTAAAGGCCTCCGCAAAGTGACACAGGCATAGCCAGGCTTGCCTCCTGAGGGCCACCCCTGAGGTAGCTGCCATACTCGCTCCCTCAGCTGCGTATGAAATCAGTCGCATGGACGAGTTAGCGATGGAGTTGAGGGTAGAGAGCTGAGCGTTGACAGTCTGGGCCACCGGCTCAGATACGTTACCCACTAGAGTATCTCCTAACTCCTTAAGGAGATCTCGCTGGAGCTGCGTGAAATGAGACAAATAATTCAGCGACCACAAGGTAAGGTAGCTGAAGACAGGGTACGCTTCCCGTACCGGTCCATAGCCCTAGACTCCTTGTTAGGAGGATGGACCGAAGAGGAAGACTCAGCAACTTCCTTCTGGGTGACTGCTGCCACCACCATAGCATCTACCGGGACTCCCTTTGTTAAAAATTCTTTTCCTTGGGGAGCGGACAAAAATTTGTTGGGGCGTCGAGGAACAGGCTCCACAGAGTCAGGACTCTCCCACACCCTTCGACAAATAAGGTCCAGGAGCTCGTTGAAGGGTAGAGACACCCAGGAGGCGGAGGGCTGAGCGCCAAAGGCCTTAAGGAACACTGACTCCTCCTCGGAGGGGGTTTTGGAGGGCCAGTCTCCTCTTTGTTTCAGGATCTCCAGTATATCGGAGAATGAAACATCCTCAGAGGAAGACTTGGGGGACCCCTCCGGTTCCTCGAGGTCAGTATAGGAAGTGAGGGACTCGTCCTGGGAGTCTATGTGCTTCCTCTTGCACATTTTCTTTCTGGGGGGGGGGTTCCTCAGGCATGGGCTCTGAGGGCCCCACAGAAAGAAGGGGACCGCTCGTGGGGGTATCCTTAGGCCCTGGCGCTCTGCTATCCAGATAGGTGGGCGTCAGAAGCTCTTGCCGGTGTTGTGGGGGAAGGTAGAACTGACCCGAGAGAAGTAGCTGATCTAGCCGGCGCTCAGCATAGCCTCGAAGGCAGGACCTCCCAAATCGGAGGACCGACCTACCTCGGAGGCCACGACCGGGACTGGTGTCCCCGCAGCCGAAACACCAAAAGGGAGGCTCGGAACAGAAGGATGTTCTGAAGCATCCCCCTCGGGCCTGACCGAGGAGACTCGAGTCTCGAACCCTGTGGACGGAGCCGACAAGGTCGGAGCCAACGCGAGCACCGATAAACCCCGCTGGGGGTCAGAGCCGACGCAGGAATGTCTCTCAGAGCGGAGTTTACCAGCTCCGATGACAAGGATGCGCTCAGAGGAGGAATAGCAGAAATAACCTTAGGAGCCGGCTCCGGAGCCGACTGGGTAGCAGCCGAGAAAAGTTTGGCCAACACTGGCGACTGTAGGAACCTCTGCACCACCCTATCTACATCCAAATCGGAAAGCCTGGAGGACTTGGAGAAAATGGATGGAGACCTAGACCTCCTATCTGGAGAACACTGCCTCAAACTTGGCGACCGGCTCCGAATTGGTTCCAGTACGATCGGAGCGGAAGCCGACTCACTAGATGCAGCTACCTCCTGCGGCCCCGAACAGTGGAGCCGAGGAAGCAGACTCAATAATTGTGAATTTGGAAGTTGGCTCCGAAGCAACAGATGGAGCCGGAGATCTTTTCTTGGATTTCGAGGATTTAGACTTCGACTGGGAGCTGAACCTAAATCCTCCTCAAAAGACGGTTTAAGCAGTCCCTTTAGGATTAATTTGTTTTTCCTCTCTTGGAGCACCCGAAGACTAAAGGCGTGGCAGAAACTGCAAGACTCCTGAAGGTGGATGGCTCCAAGACAGTAAACACAGGCCGAATGTCCATCTGTGATGGACATCTTATAAGAACACTTTGTAAAGCCCGAGGGCTTATGCTCTTTCTGCTCCTTAGACATTCTAAGGCCACAACCGTAGCAGCCGCTACTGACAAAGGGTGGGAAACCACTCACACAGAACTGCAAATCCACACAAGTACAACAAGGAAAGCAGGCACAGGGGAGAACCTTTAACTAAAACGGTTCTCCTCTTAACAAAACGACAACACACCCAACGACAGTCAGACAAACACCACAAAGGAGGACTAGGTCCTCTAATTGAAATGGGCCTAGCCCGAGGGAAGTTAGGGATACCACACACAGAAAAAAACACTCACCACTCACAAGACACTAACGCAGCAACAACAGCTAACAAAATACTCTATTAGGCTTATAACAATCAGCAAATTTTCACAGGAAAACAAGGTTTTAGCAATACTTAGCCACAGCCAAGTCGAGACCACATCCGAGCTCTATAAGCGGCAAACGAGATCTGGGGATGTGGAGCAGTGTGTTGTGGGATACCATCTTAGCCCAGCCAATCAAAGGCTTTCAAGCTAGTAAATAGGCCGAGTCGGAGCCGATATTCGGCTCCGAACCCACAGGTGAAGAATGTAGGCGAGATAGGACTACATGATATCTGCACAATTTATGAGAAGCTACTGAAGAACCTTCATATTCAAAGTGAAAATTTGATATTGTTAATAAATGAAACTTAACGGTTGAGGAACTAGCCCCTTCCTTAAAAAGTAAAGCTAAAAAGTCAAGTATGTTATACTGGAGCTGAAAAGGGATCAATATGATTTTGGACATACTCAAAAAACGATTTTTTTCTATTTACTTAAATAGAGTTTCCTTGTTTAAGGTTTACAGGAAGATAAAAGGATATGCCTGATGAGGAACAGAGCATTGGTTGTCTGGCTATTAGTGGAAATGGAGAAAACAGGCTGTCAGCCTGAGGTTTGAGATGTCTGGATGGATTGTGCCTGTTGGGTGAGAGAGAGGGTCTGGAGCTGAATGCTGAATCCAAGGTTGGTAAAATAAGTGAGGCCAAAGGGAGGAAAAACAAACCTGTCAAGGCCAGTAAGGTGCAATGAGGACTATGCCCTTCAACCTGGTGGCTTTCTGCAGGAATTTTGGAATTAATGGGATTGGTGGTTAGCGATAAAGTAGGGGGACAATCATGAAGTACAGCATCCCTCTGTACTTCCCCCTGTAGTGGGATTAGGGCAAAGTAGTTGCTATATTTTGTTCAGGGGAGATGCAAAAAGATTGCAGCAAGGCTGGCCCCACTGACGAAAAATCATTTCGGTCACCTTCTTGTTGAGAGACCACTCGTGGGGTAGAAGAATGTACCTGCTCAGTATCTTTGCTCTCACACTGGATTTCCCCGGAATGTGCATTGCTGTGAGAAAACACACTCTCATTTCTTCTTAACACATGATATTGTCCCTCCATGTTTGCTGATGTACCAAACTACTGACATATTCTCCATCTGAATAGCAATTGTTCCTGAAGGTAATGCATTCTGGAATGCCTGCAATGCTAAGTGCACAACTCTCATATCCAGGACATTTATATACAAGCTGGCCTTATCGGGGGGACCAAGTGCCTTGGACTGTCTGCCCCAGAAAGTGTCCATGCTCACCCCAACTGGAAAGTGTCCATGGTCAATATGGCCTTGGGCTGAGGGAGAATGAATGAACGGCCTTTTAGAACCTGATCTGATTGAGTCCACCACCCGAGATCTCTCTTGCATGTCAGAGTGACTTGTATCTGAGTTGACATGGGTTGGTAAAGTATCGACCATTGTGTTGCTAGCATCCACTGGAGAATCCTCAAATAAAATCTGTCTAAAGGCACCAAGGTTACTAACACTGACATTGAACCTAGAGCTTGAAGGACCAAATGGGTTGAAATCTTGGTAATGCAGATTATTTTTCTGACCTGCGATCTGATAGTTTGTACTCTTGAGAGAGGCAGTGAAGCAAACATTGACTTTGTGTTGAAAACTGCCCTTATAAATACCAAATTTTGAGTTGGTTGTAGTTGAGACTTGCTATAGTTTATGGTTATTCTCAGATGAGAACAAGACTGGAGAACCTGATTTATTGCCCTTATCAATAGATGCCTAGTTGGGGCGGTAATGAGCCAGTCATCTAGATATGGAAACACTTGGAATCCCTGTGGTCTCAAGTGAGCTGCAACTACTACTGCCATGCATTTGCTGAATACCTTGAGAGCTGTGGTGAGACCAAAGGGCACAGTTCTGAACTGGTAGTGACTGGCCCCCAGTCAGAAACGTAAATACCTTCTGGATCATCTGTTCATCTTTATGTGATAGTACACATCACATCCTGAAGGTCTATTGAGCACATCCAGTCATCCTTGCCCAGAAAGGGGAGAATGGACTGAAACTTGACCAAACTTGTTATTTCGAACTGACTTGTTCAGGATGCTGAGATCCAAAATTAGTCTCCTGACCCCTGTTTTATCTGACACTAAAAAGAACCTTGAGTAAAGTTCTGGATTCTGTCTGGCTTGGCGGGATCTCTTGGATGACCCTTTTTTCTAGCAGTTTTGGTATTTGAATTGCTGCTTCTTCCATCTGACTGGGTGGAACATTGGTGATGTTTCTATCTTTTGTTATATCTAAGCCAGTTTCTCTGTTGCAGGGATAATCAACCCCTGATTGCCTCCAGAGGTGGACAATCAGGCCTCATCCTCATTTCAGGAGCGCTGGTAGGGTCCATCAGAGAAAGAATCTCTGGACACCTGGATTTGCAGCCCTCCTCTGACACGGGTGGTGTTGACTATTAAGAGTTCCCTCCTTTACCCCTGGAGGAACTTCCTCCACATTTGTCATGGAAAGGACCCTGGGATTTCCTGAACCACATCTTTCAACCACCTCACGGATTTCTTCAGAATGATCTTTGAGAGGTCAAAAAATGTGCACCCACAGCAGAGAGGGTCTTTCCATCCTTCTCAGACCTGGATAAAGTTTCTTTCACTGAGAGGCCAAACAAGGAAGTGCCGTCAAAGGGAGCACTGATGAACGAAGACTTGAAGGGCTCCGCAAAATCACATAAGCACATCTAGGCGTGTCTCTTGATGGAGATACCTGAACCCGCTGCCCTTGAGGCACCTTTGGCTGCATGCGAAATAAGCCTCATGGATGAATTTGAAACAGATGGTAAGGTAGCCATCTGAGAAGTCAAAGATGATTGGACCTATGCAGACATGGATCCTGAGAGGAAATATGAAGGTTTCTTGATCAAATCCCTCTGTGACCTAGTAAAATGTGCCAGATAAGTCAGTGAGCTTAAGGAGAAGGTCACTGAAGCATAGACACACAGGTCTATATTATAAGATCGACATCTTAAAATGTCTACTCTCAGTTGTTCAACACAAACCGAACAGCCAAATCACTGATTTCTTTCCAACATAAAGAAATTGGTCGGCCGTTCTGTTACACCTGCCCTTTCCCTGACTGTAGTGCGGTCTCGGAGTTACAATACTTATAAGGGGGGATGTGGGGGGGCAAAGCCCCCCTTAAATATGTTTGTTTTTGTGTGGAGTTAGTGTTTGGCCAACCAATTTCTTTCCACTGGAAAGAAATCGGTGATTTGGCTGTTCGGGAAACTTGGAGTTTGACATTTTCATGTCGAACAACTGAGAGTCGACATTTTAAGATGTTGATCTCATAATATAGACTCTAGACACACTTTCCAAACCTGCCCATCACCCTAGACTCCCTGTTAGGGGGATGAACAGTGGATCTCTTTTTGGAAGTTCCTTTTTGGTGGCATCTACTATGACCATGGCATCTGAGATGATGTGAGGTACTGCCAGCTATGCCAGGAGAAGTAGGGCACTGGATGTGATATTACATGTCATTTGCATATAAAGAAGTTATGCACTCACCATAACGTTCCATCTGAGTAGTTCTACCTTATTTGTCTTCAACCTGTGGGTACCACATCTGTATCGGATCCGAGCCGGCAAATTTACTAGCATCTGCTCTGAGCTCCAAGCTCCTCCCCTTACCCATAATACACCTCCACTAACTTTCAACCCTCAGATCGAGTTTGCTGACCCTTATCCTGAGAACCCGACCTGAAGAGTACTCCATGACCTAAAACTGCAGCCAGCAGGCTGTTCATAAGATAAGGCCAGGGGGAAGGAGGGAGGGTCGCTCGAAGACAAATGAAGTAGAACTACTCAGATGGAACGTTATGGTGAGTACATAACTTCTTTATCTGAAGTAGTTTACTTCATATGGTCTTCAACCTGTGGGACAGAGTCCCCAGCTACTAAACTCCTGGGTGGCCCTCATGGAAGGATATTCAGGAGCAACGCGGAACCAAATGATGCTCTCCTTCTAGAAGTCAAATTCAATTTGTAGTGAGAAATAAAAGTATGAGATGAGGACCACGTAGCTGCAGAACAAATGTCATCCAATGAAACTCTAGACCAAAAGGCTGCAGAAGTAGCCACTGGCCTAGTGGAATGAGCTTTCACTTGACCCGGAGGAGACAAACCTTTATCCTTATAGACCTGAAGGATGCACAAGGAAATCCACCTAGCAATAGTGACCTTGGAGATAGGTTTACCCAAAAAGGGTTTGGAGAAGGACACAAACAATTGATCAGATTTACGAAAGTCTTTAGTTCTGTGTAAATGGAATTGTAATTGTCTATGAACATCCAAGTGGAGTCTGTACTCCATTTTGTTAGCAAAATTTGGGAAGAAAACAGTAAGTTAATGATCTGATTGATGTTAACTTGTGATCAACCTTGGGAAGAAAGGATGGATTGGTCTGAAGGGAAACCGTATCTTTATGGAAAATCATATATGGAACTTTAATGGAAAAAAGCTTGCAGCTCTGAAACCCTTTTAGCAGAGGTGATAGCTACTAGAAATGCCGTCTTCCAAGACAAAAACTTAAGATCTGTGGTTGCAGCAGGTTAAAATGGCGGCACGACCAAGGCTTGAAGAACCATAGTAAGGTCTCATGGAGGAACAGGATCCTTGGCCGGGGGGCGTAACAGCAAAGTACCTTTAATAAAGGCTTTACACAGTCTGGAAGAGGCCAGAGAGGCAGAATTCTCACCCATGTGAAAATGAGAGCTGGCAGCTAATTGAACTTTGATTGTAGAAGAGCTTGCTCCTTGTTGAAAAATATTGGCTAGGAAGTTGAGAATGGCAGGAATAGGAGCCATGAAAAGATCTAAACTCCTTTAAGAAGCCCAAAAGGAGAAATGTTTCCATTTACTGTGGTGGTTTCCACGTTTCAAAGACATGCATCCAGAGCATTTCTCCCTGGGCCACCGCTGAAAATTGGCTCATTCCAAGTCAGACTTTCTCGGTCAACAAATGTAAAATAAATAAATAAAAATAAATCTTCCTGGTGGAAGACTTATGAGCTGTCACCAGAATAGACCTGACTGAAGAGGATAAACCAGGAGTCCTAACGATCAGGGGAACTAGAGCAGCCAAGCCGTGAGGTTCAAACTGTCCAGGTTCGGATGAGGGACTCCTGAGGGGTGTGAAATAAGATCCTGAATGGGATCCAAGATCCAAGGTGGAGCCAGAAGATGAGACCAAAGGAAGGGAAACCATACCTGGCGAGGTCAATATGGGGCAATGAGGATCACTTTGCTCCCCAGTCAACAAGCTTTCTGTAGAAACCTCGGAATAAGAGGTACTGTAGGATAAGCATACAGAAGACTGGGGAGGCCAAGCATGAACTAGAGCATCTCTGGGGGACTCCCCCAGCTGGGGGTTCAGAAAGAAGAACTCGCTGCACTTCGCGTTGGAAGGAGATGTGAAGAGATAGCAGCTAGGCTGACCCCAGTCCAGAAAGATCAGCTCCTCTACGGAACAATTCAGAGACCACTCGTAAGGCATCAGAATAGTCCAACTTAACCTGTCCGCTAGAATGTTGGACTGTCCCGGAATGTGCGTTGCTATGAGAAAGCAACTGGTGGAGATTGCCCATTTCCACACTCTCATGGCCTTGCGACAACGGGGGAAGATTTGGTCCCTCCCTGGTTGTTGACATAACAGACCACTGACATGTTCTCTGACTGAACTGCAATGGTTCCCAGAGGAAGAAAGGCATGAAGGGGCTGCAACGCCAAAAGGACCGCCCTCATCTCCAGAACATTTATATGCAAACTGGTCTCGACAGGGGACCACAGGCCTTGGACTGTCCTGCCCAAACAATGCCCCCCCACCCAAGTTGGAAGGCATCCGTGGTCACTGTGACTTGGACAGGGACTGGAACAAAAGGTCATCCCTCCAAGATTTCTGTGGAGTACATTCTCCACAGAAGGGATTACCTGCAGACTTGACTGAGTTGTATTGGATACGATAATGGAAGATCCAACAGCGACCATTGCACCGCTAGTGTCCACTGCAGTACTCGCATGTGTAACCAGGTGCATGGAAGAAGCGCTATGGTTGCTGCCATGGAACCTAGGGCCCTCAGCACTGATTCTGCCGAAGGAAGGTGAGAACAGTGGATCAGTGAAACATGCATCCTCAGGTTTCACACTCTTTCCGTGGTCAGGAAGATTGTGCACTGTAGTATGTCTATCCTTGCCCCAATGTAGTCTATCATCTGGACAGGATTTAGAAGTGATTTGGATGTGTTGATTGTAACCCCCAATTGAAGAGCAATCTTTAAGAAATAATCCGTGGTTTGAGAAAGTAGACACCTGGTGGGAGCAGTGAGGAGCCAATCATTCAGGTACGGATAGACCTGAATCCCCTGAAGCCTCAGGTGAGCCGCTAATACCAACATCACTTTGGTGAACACCCTGGGGGCTGTGGTGAGACCAAAGGGTAGGACTCAAAATTGGTAATGACTGACTCCTAGCTGGAAGCGGAGGAACCTCCTGGAGCTTTTGTGCATTTTTATATGATGATAGGCATCCTGGAGATCTAACGAGCACATCCAGTCGCTCTCTTGCAGGTACGGCATCATGGACTGTAACGTGACCATCCGGAATTTTTCTTTGGCAATTGACAGGCTCAGTGTAGATAGGTCTAGAATGGGCCTCAAGTCCCCCATCATCTTTGGCACCAAAAAGAACCTGGAGTACATGCCCGATCTGGACTGATCTGGGGGCAGGCTCGATGGCTCATTTCTCTAGCAGCTTGGAGATTTCCAGTGCTTCTGCCTCCCTTTGTGTGGGTGGTATGTCCGGGAAGTGTTTGGGAGGAACCACAAAGGGAATAGAGTATCCCCTGGATATGATCTGAAGCACCCAGCGGTCTGATGTCACGGACACCCATGCCGTCAGGTGCAATGACAATCAACCCCCAACTGCCTCCAGAGTAGAGCAGTCGGGCAACCCCTCAGGATTGCTGTCCACGCCTGTCCGAGAATGGCCCTCGAGACCCAAAATTCTTTGGGCCTCCTCTGCCTCTGGGGCAGCATCTATCCTGTCCCCCTCTGCCTCTGGGGGAAGAAGAGCCCTGAGTGTCCCGGGAATACTGTGACTTCTAGAACCACATCTTCTTTTGCCCTCTCTAATTCCGGGAAAAGGATCTTTGGGGGTTCGAGAAGCAGATTCCCAAAGCAGACAGTGTCTTCCTGTCTTTCTCACTCTGGACCAAATTCTCTTTGACGGTCTTATCAAAAAGAGTAGAGCCGTCATACCAGGTGTTGGCAAAGGATGCCTTGAAAGATTCCGAAAAGTGGCATAGTTTGAGTCAGGCATTGCGCCTCATGGACACACCGGACCCAGCCACCATAGCTGCTCCTTCAGTAGCATGACAAAGGAGTCTCATGGACGTACTGGAGACTGCTTTTAAAGTAGCCTTCCTCGCGGAGAACGTGTCTCTGTCCTCCTGGAACATGGACTTAGGGGGAGACTCAGCCAGTTTCTTGACCAGGTCGCGCTGTAGTCTTGTAACGTGGGCCAGGTAGTTAAGCGCCCTGATGGAAAAAGTCGCTGACGCATAAACCCGCTTCCCTAAATGGCCCATCATCAGAGACTCTTGGTCGGGGGGATAAACCGAGGAAGTCTCCTGGGCTAGTTCCTTTTTAGTGGCTGCTGCTACCACCACAGCGTCCACAGAGGAGCCCTTGTTTCACACCAGTCTATCTGAGGGAGGACTCAAGATCTTATCTGGACATTTCAGGATTGGTTCCATGGTGTCCGACTCCTTCCAGGCCCACGAGGTGACCAGGTCCACCAGAGGATCTGCAGGAGGGGACACTCAGGAAGTAGATAGGCCTGTGCTGAAAGCCTCCAGAAACACGGATTTGTCAGAAGAAGGTTTGAGGGGGGACCAATCTCCTCTCTGGTGCAGGATTTCCATGATGTCTCCAAAGGAGATATCCTAGGGAGGAGATCTAGGGAACCTTCCCCATCATCCAATTCTGTGTCCTTGGTGAGTGACTCGGGGGGGGGGGGTCCAAGGTGTCTCCTCTTACACGTATGCTTGTGAGGTACGTCTCCCATGGGGTTCTCTGAGGGAACTGGCAAGCCATTTGTTCCTCTGGGGGAACCACCTGAGGCTCCTCGAGCAAGGGCTGTCCCTCTGGTAAAATGATGGGATTTGTACACAGAGCCGAGGGAGTTGGGGCGGAGTGCGAGGAAATAGTCAAGGGTCTCGATCCAGTGGAGAGAACCCTTTCTACCACATTGAACACAGAGGGAGAAAGAGCGTCCTGGGGCACCATTAAAGAAGCCTCTCTCCCAGATCTGAAGTGAGAATCGGAGCTGGGTACGAAGTGGACGGAGCTCCGAGGGAGGGAACTTGGCCCGACAAAGTCGGAGCTGATGGAAAAAGTTCTGCTCCCTCGGATCGGACAACCAGGCTCCAGCTCCGAGAGCTGCTCACATCCGAACTGGTTGGATCCGACATGCTCCAGGCAGCTGCCGGCATCAAGGAGACAGGTACCGTCAGTGCCAACTCCCTAACTAAGGCCATCCTCGCATCCGAGTACGCCGAAACAGGTGGACGGACCGGAGAAGGAGAAATTGGTGTGAAAAAGGAAGCGAGCCCCCCCCCTCCAGAGTGAGAGTGTGCTGGCAAGATCTCCATCTGGATCTGAGTATGAATCTTCATCATTTTAGCCATGTCAACTTCTGATAAGCTACACGTGGATCTCGATGAGGCCACGGACTCTGACCTGGCAGGTTGAGGAACCGAGGCCCTAGATGGAGGACGTGTCTTCTCCGGCACCGGGGAAAATCTCGGAGATCAGAGCCGAGGGGAGTCACGTATCCTAGCCTGACTTTTGGCTAGGAAGGTCCAGAGACCTCTTGCATTTATCAGCTTTGTGTTTATCTGTTTTATGCTCTCTCTCTTTCTCTCTGCCTCTTCTGTGCTCCACTTCTGCAGGCTTGGAAAAGGGAGGTTGAGTCCCGGCCTGGGAGGGAGGAAAAGCAAGGACCAGAGAGGAAGGAGAGGTGGCAACAGCAGCCACTGTGACCGAAGCAGTGGACAAGGCAGCCGCCTTAGAAGTGGGTAGAATGTCTTTTAGGGCCAACTTAGCCTTCCTGTCCTTAGCGTGCGGGCTAAAACCCGTGCAAATCGTACATTCAGTACTCAAATGGGCAATGCCCAAGCACATAACACAAACAGTGTGACCATCTGCTGGAGACAATTTGTGGCCACACTCAGTGCACCTTTTGAAGACAGGCTTGGGGTCAGCCATGTCTCTACAGAGGAAAATATACAAACAGAGAAGAAAAAGGAGGAAAAAATACCTATCTCCCACTCAGACCCACTCACCACACACTCAAGGCACACAGAACACTGAGGGGGGAGGGGAAGCAATACACTGTAAACTACAGGAAAATTTCCAATACACGACGCACCAGTGAGGGGAGGAGGAGGGGGAACCTACACTAAACACCTAACACTCAGAAAAGCTGCTTAATAAGCAAAAAAAGCATTCACTAACGTGGAGCTCAGGAGATCGCGATTCTTCAGGCAAGCCCCGGCAAATGAGATCTGAGGGTTGGAAGGTAGTGGAGGTGTATTATGGGTAAGGGGAGGAGCTTGGAGCAGATGCTAGTAAATTTGCCGGCTTGGATCCGATACGGATCTGGTATCCATAGGTTGAAGACCAAATGAAGTAAACTACTTCAGATCAAACTGATTTGTACAAATGTTTGTGTTGAAAATGTATTTGTAAAGTTGCTGGTATTAAAAATGTGTCAATAGTGGGTCCTGACTGTACTGTGACTGAATTAAATGTATATGTTTTAACAGCAAATACTGGAAGAGAAGAGGTTAATCACAGTCCAGCTGCAGCTAACTTTGAAAAATGTTCTGAAATTAAATTATAGGGCCTAGGCCATAAAGACTGTATGTTACAGTTCTGATTGCTGCCAGAGACATAATGTCTGCAAAAACAAGCACAGTAAACTCTCACTGAACTGGCACCCACAGTGATTGGTAGATGTTGGTTAAATGTAGTTTTGGGTTGCTTGAGAGCTGTTTTGCGACTTTTGATGAGCTCATATGCAAGGCAATCAAAAATGGCAATGCGGAGCCTCTTCTGTTCAATGCAGAACAGCCTACATTGAACAGAACAGGCTCCGGTTTGCCATTTTTGATTGGCTCATATACTGATATGTCAGCTAATCAAAAATGGTAAAGCAGAGCTTCTTCTGTTCAATGAGGAACAGAGGGCTGTTCCACACTGAACAGAAGACGCTCTGCTTTGCAATTTTTGATTGGCTCTTACACAGAGATATGAGCCAATCAAAAATGGCAAAGCGGAGTCTCATCTGTTCAATGTGGATCAGCCTACTGATCCGCATTGAACAGAAGTGGCTCCGCTTTGCCATTTCTGATTGGCTAGTATAAAGACATACGAGCCAATCAAAATTGCTGGTTGCTTGGAAGTGCCCGTTGCTTGAGTTCTGGATAACAGGGAATTTACTGTACTAGGATGCCTTCTGTAATGTCTTTAGCAGTGAAATAACTGCTACACTGGAAAGGTAGAAGTTTGAAATTGTTTTATGACTTCCAGAAGATGCATCAGGTCTTAGCAAGCTCTATGTGTGTGCATTATTGATACATATGTGCTAAATCCTAGAAGTCTCTAGCAATGAGGAGTTGCATGGGAACCAGAAGTCAGATGACCAGATGTATGCAATGTCCTTCCGTAATCCATCACTAAAATAATGTTTAATACTGGGTGAGACTGAAGTCTCAGGGCAGTCTATTTTTGTAATCTGATAAGGAAGGACCTCTAACTTAACTCATCTTGCCTTGCTCTAGTAAGTAACCAGGGAATAATAATTCTTTAGATCAGTCAGGAAAATATAGTGAGATTAGTTAAGTATTGTTTTTCTGTAACTGTGCAAACCTGTCCACCTGTGCTATTTTCAACCTATCCTGTGATTAGAACTCTGGTGTTTATTTCAAACAGATATTTAGTATTTTCATGTTATTTTATTTATTATTAAATATATTTAAACTTTTCATTGTGGCTGGTCTTTTAGAGAATATTTTAATCTCTGACAGTACTTGTATATGTTTGGTGACAGCTCTGGCCAAACACTACCATTTGTATTAATATTAATTTCACCCAGTATAATTGGGTACCCTTTTATGAGCCTTGGAGTAGCTGGCTCTGGAGTGTCTGGTGGTGGTGTAACTACCTCAATAGTCTGGGAAGAAGGGCTAGTAAATCTGTGCCAGCCTTTCCCAGGTAGGTGTGTGTGTGTGTGTGTGTGTGTGTGTGTGTGTGTGTGTGTGTGTGTGTGTGTGTGTGTGTGTGTGTGTGTGTGTGTGTGTGTGTGTGTGTGTGTGTGCGTGTCACCTACTTGGAACAGGGACATGAAGCACTGATTTCACACAAAGGGTGCTGGAGGACTTGGCTTGGACACACGGCTGAGGATTCAACCCTACAACTATGCCAGTGGGAAGTCTTACTGGGGACCTGCAGGGAGACAGGTAGAGAAACCCAGACCCTGGACTGAGTGTGTTCCCTGTGTGCTCTTAAGGGAAATTGTTCTTGATGCAGAGAGCTGCATCTGGAAATACTGTGTGTATGCAGTTTTGTTCCAAGTGAACATCCCTCTCCATGTTAGTGGTGAGGATTCAGGCTCCTTGATTACTGGCCCAGACTTAGGGTGTCACACTATTGATGGGAACCCCTTTAGCCCAAAATTCCTTCCACGAAGGTGGTGTCAGAATCTTATCCTGCCTTCTGAGTATGGGCACAACTGTGTCAGTTTCCTTCCACACTTGCAGAATGACCAAATCAATGAGTTCATTTGCAGGCGCACTACCCAGGAGGCAGATGGTCCAGAACTGAAAGCCTCCAGGAATCCTCACTCCTCAGATGAAGGGTTGCTGGGGGCAAAATAATCTCTCTATTTTAGGATCTCAAGCATGTCTTATAGGTTCATAGGTTCATAGGTTCATACTAGGCTATCTGCCCTAGGGCATTTATAAGCCTAGCCAGAATGTGTTTGGCTTTTGCCACCCATTTTAAATTTATTTTGCTATGCCCTTTTTCGAGGTTAGTATACTGTGCCTCTGTCTAACAGTGACACAGAAGTGATACCCGGGGTAAACCTACGATCTCCCATCCACTCATCAAGATTCCTCTTGAAGAGAGTCAATGAGGGACTCTGCCTAACCTGGACTGGGATTTTATTCCAGAGTGAAGGGAGCCTCTGGGTTATGAATCTGTCCCTCCAGCATGTCCTATTTATTTCAGTGCTGAGGTTCAAGTCTCTCGGCGTGTAGCTCGATGGGATTTGGATTTTCTGAGGTGCAGCATGTCCATTAATTCGGGTTGGACATGGCTTTATACGTCAGGCACAGATCGCCTCTGAACAGGTGGTATGCCACTGAGTAGAGCTGGAGTTTCTTTAACCGGGCAGCATATGGCATCTGTTTGAGCCCTTTGATCCTCTTGGTGAGGTACTTTTGGGGTCTTTCCAGTTGCTGCAGGTGTCTGGTAAGGTACATCCCAAAAGGGGCATTGTACTCAATTATGGGCCTGATGAGGGATGAGTAAAGAGGCACGATGACCTCCCCTGATCTAGATGTGAATCCCTTCATGATTAGGTGGGCTATATAAAATGTTTTTCTAACCACTTTGGCCACGTGGTTGTCAAATGAGAGATTGCTATCAACTTGGGTCCCAGGTCCCTAATTACTTCTTCTGTACTTAATGGATTACCACCTATGTGGTAATTTGTGGGCACTTTGTTTTTGCCAAAGGTTACACTTTTTGGCATTTAGCTTGAGGCCATGGCTCTGGCACCAGTTGTCTGTTTCTATGAGGCCTAAATGAGATGTCTTCTGGAGGTGATAGTTGGGACCCTCCACTTTTATTGAAGTCTGTATCCTCTGCGACTGACTCTTGTGGAAAGTCCAAGTGCTTCATCTTGCAATTCTTCTTCCTATGGACCTCCTCAGAGGATTGCTCCAGGGAGGTAACAGAAGAAACCGTGATAACCTGCTGGGAAGCCTGGAGATCTCGGACTGGCTTTCCCTGTGGTACAGAATGATGAGGCTTTAAGCGCAGAAACATCGGGGTAGAAGGCTGAGGATCTGAGAGGTTAGACCCATCCATCCTGTTGGAGCAGAGAACACCCTCTTCACAACTTCAAAGTCCAATCGTTCCAGACAGAGAAGATCCGGTGCTGAGAAGGCAAGCTTCTAGACTGCTGTCCTCCCCTGCTCCAAAAGCAATCTCTCCGAGGAGGAAGTTGGAGCTGAGCTATCTGAAGATCCAAGGGGCACAGACTGCTCCAACAACTTTGGAGTAGACTCCACCCACCTTGGACCCAACAGGGAAGCTTTGGTTCCAACAGTCATCCAGAACCTAAGAAATCTGAACTGGTTCACTCAAAGTAAGTTTTGGATCTGAAGATAATTTCATCTTCCTATCTGAGCCAAACAGACACAGAAGGCTTAGATCCACAGACTCTGAAGCAATGGAAGAGATCAGAGGAGAAGCTTGAAGTGGAGGTGTGGTGTATGGACGGGCATCCTGACCCGAGGGGGTAGGAGACGGCAAGTCACATATCTGAATCTGCACTAAGAGGAACTTCTGCATCATTCTTTCCACATCATCCTATGTCAGACTTCTGGACAAACAAGTAGAGGCAAGAGAGGGGAACCTGGACCGGTGTTGTTCCAAAAAGGGTGAGGGCCCCCCTAGAAGGCACAGCATCAAAAGACGGTGAATATCTGGTCCTGGGTAGAACTACAGGACTCAAGGAAGTCAGATCCAATGGCTTTTTTTGTCGAATCCGAACTAGTCTGATCCATCAGTTTTTTTCTTCCTCACATCTGAGGGTGAAGTACTTTGGGATCTATTTGGATCTAACTTAGACCTTTTTCTAGACGGCTCCAAAGCTAAGGTGGAAGGCTTTGGAGACAAATGCATTATTTCTTTAGCTTTACCTTTGGGGGATTGAACCCCAGATATTGCTTCTCCAAAGGAAGATAGTAACAATCCTTTTAAGATAAGTTTATTTTTTTCTCTCTACTACAGCCCTTAGATTGAAATTATGACAGATCAAGCAGTCTTCTTGCAGATGGTGTGGCCCTAGGCAATATACACAGTGTGTGGGCATCTGACAGTGGTAGCTTGTGCCCACATTTGACAGACTTTTTAAACACAGTGAGGCCTTTTTCCACCATTACACCAGTAACTTCAAATAAGGAAAAGTTAACTAAAACATTTTTTTTTTTTTTTTAAAGAAAGAAGGCAGGAAAAAATTACCAGCGATGATAATAAAGGACTACATGAAGGTGCAGAAAGTAAAAAAGATAGCAAGAAAATCACCAACGATGATAAACAGTACGACAGACAAAGGAAAGAAGAAATGACCAACTATGGTAATTAAAGAAATACGAAATTGTGTGAGTAAGGGATGAGAAATAAAAGAAAATATCAGAAAATATAAGGTTTTAGAAGGTTGTAAATTGAAAAAAAAAATCACTTATTTGTGAAAGCTTGAGAGCTAGGGTGAAAACATCTTTTCACGAAACGCAGCAAATGAGATGTGAGATAGCTTAGGGTTGGTGCATTATGGGTAAGGGAGAAGCCTGACAGCATTATGGCTACCACGAGCCTTAGTAATGGCCAAGTCAGATCCGAGGACCGGATCTGAACCCATCAGTTGAGGGCAGAATGAAAATTAACATCAGATTATTATTTATTTTAAAATTTAATACAATGCAACATAATGATTATGAAAAAGTGTTCCTTAAGTATAGTTGTTTTTTTAATTTATGGATATCGCATTTGTAGTTCTTAACTGATGTTATTACAAACTGTCCATGTGTTTCTGTCAGTTCATTCTTGTGGAATGTGTTATTTTAAATAAAGTTCTTAAACCTTCATTGTTTTACTATCATTATTATTATCACCTTCTTGTTGTATATATGGCTGAAGAATTTTGTATTCAACAGTGAAACAAGCAAGTCTATTACTGGTTGTCCCCCATTGGCAAAATATATTCTTCATTAAAGTTTAGTTCAGTGACCAAGCATGGAAGAAAGACGGTTCTGTTCAGTCTGTTTGCCAATGCACTTGACACCCTTGGAATGTGTACTGCAACAAGGTCCAGTCCGACAACTTGATAGCTTCTCTGCACCCTTACTTGTTCATGTACTAGACCATGGACACTATGTCTGTGTGTAGTGTCAGTGAATCTTTAGGCAAAAAATGGCTGAAATGATTGAAGAGACAACATAGCTCCTCTGAGATCCAAAGCACTAATATGCAGTTAGAACTCCTATGGAGATCAGGAACTCTGTGCTTTCCTGTCCTACAAATGCCTCATCCCCAACTTGGGTAGACACACCTTTGGTGAGTGCATGAAAGCCTGTTGTTTCTGTAAGGAGTTTCACATGGTCATAATAGGGATATGGAGCTACCACTGCAGGTGCCAGATGCACCAGTAAGCTAAAGTAACACTGTAGGAAAGTAGATATTTGTGTTGATGTCTTTAAAGCCTAAGAGCTATATCACAGACCTCATGAGTAGGTGCATATGCGGCAACATGACAATGGAGACTGTCTTATAACCCGTGATTCAGTGTGTGCATCCTGTTTCATCTGCTTCTGGGCATTACCTCAAGAAAGTTTTCTACTAGGTTGGAATAAGCTGCACCGTAAGTACACCCACAGCAGTGAACAGTCTGGTGAAAAACAATGCTTACTTTGCTGGCAGATCCTTGGGATGGTGCAGTCAGCAGCCAAACATCTAAGAATGAAAACACTTCAGCTGATTCTAGTCTGTAGTGAGCCACTACCACTGCTATGCATGTTATAAACACAGTGTGGAGCTGGAGTAAGATTGACCAGTTTCTGGGAATATGACTAAGTTTGCCTTACTTCCTGGGCAATGGAACTACTGTTTCAAGGGTGTCCCAGACCACTTTGTGGAATCCTTAAGAAAAATCATCAGGGTGAGCCCACTCAGGAGGTATACAGAATGAACTGGCACACCTCCTGCAACCTTCTCTGAGTGAAGGGATTGGGTTGTTGGGCCACTCCCACCTTTTTCTGCATTATCCAAAGAAATTCCCCAAATCTGGGGGTCATCAGGGATGATATTCCTCTTCACTAAGTCAGTGGTGGAAAACTCCTTTGGTGACTCCAAATGTCTGAATATGGAAACAACCTTGCTGGGTCTTTGGGGGGAGAGCTTCAGTGCCTTACAAAATCTCTGAGGAGGGGCTCTGACTCAGCAAAAGACAATGGAGTTTTAATTACTTGCTAACTTCTGAAGCTGCAGAGCTGTTTTGAAG
Source organism: Protopterus annectens (assembly GCF_019279795.1). Taxonomy (NCBI): domain Eukaryota; kingdom Metazoa; phylum Chordata; order Ceratodontiformes; family Protopteridae; genus Protopterus; species Protopterus annectens. The sequence goes on from NC_056733.1 coordinate 1,593,361,261, forward strand.
GAAGGGTCCAGAAAACACTGTCCTGTGGTAGTTTATAAAGTAGGCACAGAACTCTGGATCTGCTATGACATCGCAATTGGCAAATTTTGTTGACTGGGCAGTAATGAAGACTGCAGTGGCACATGTTGCATGATTACACCACCTACCAGATACAACTTTGACATGGCTTGTACCTGGGTTGATGATGTTGGGAGAGGGCAAGACAGAAATGGAAATATTATGGCCGATGCTACGCTAATCATACTGGATACCGATGTCAGCCTGGAAGTGAATTTCAGCAATGGAAACAGACCCTGTCTGAGTGACACCTAGTACCTAGGCTGCTGTGGTATTCACTCTGTTGGTCAAATGTAGGTTGACAACTACCTAAACAACACCAGCAGCAAAGGTCTTGAGGGCAGTACCTTAAATGCAGTCAGTGACGATGTTGACACTAAGGGATAAATCTGCACATGTAAGTGGGCCAGATCAAATTAGCAGGGAAAACCAAAGAATCCTTGCATTTTTCTCTGTCTGATGCTCGGAGACATGGAAGCCAACATCTCTCCTCCCATCTCTCACACAGCCTGCATCAGGTGCTTTAGGTCTATTTGCAGCACCTGTCAAGGTGGTGGTTGGGCCAGGGTTGAATCTTCTCTTGCTACTGACTGGTTAAGAGTACAGAGGAGATGATTCCACTAAGGAAATGACTTCCTTCAACTTCAAGCTTTCATGCTAGACATCATTCTTCTCAAAGGGGTTTAAAACAGGGTCTGATGCCTTTATCGTTAAGATCATGGTACTTCATGATGCAGACGTTGGTTGGGAAGATGCAGGTTTAGGCATTTTCGGCTCCTTTGGAAGAAACAATGAAATGTTTTTTTTAATGCAAACTTTCATTTTTTTTTCATGTCTGTCTTGGCCTGTGGAAAACAAGAATTCTCAAAGGATTGGGTTTAGAACTGAAATTTTCCAAGTTGAGGGACTAGGGCCTAGCTGTGAGGCCTTTTTACCATTAAGAGTTAGGACAGCCTGCCTCACCACAAACTAACTGTAGTGTCACTGAAATCTATGCAGGTAGTGCAGACAGATGAAATTGTGCAATTACACTACTCCACTACAGAGACTGCAGAGAATATCCATTCATGGGTACAAACCGATGACCATAAGCATGTTTTCTAAGCAGATGTTATAGTGCTATGAACTGAACTGCCTATGATCACACTGTCCACAGCTTTAAGGACTAGAAGAAGAGAAAGGGCCTTGTACTCGAGCAGGTAAAGAAGTTGCCTCACAGTCTTCTTAGACTGAGGGTAGCCTTGAGCCACCCAATTGAAAGATCCTTTCATCTTGCAAAGTCTTCCCAAAGGAAAGTTCCTAAGATAATGAGCTGAGGCAATAGCATCTACTGACTCAGAGCTGGCACATGACCTTAATAAAGGTTGATCAACATGTGTCAGCTGATCTTTACCCAAGCGATAGAAATCTGAGGACTACTTAGAGCAAAATATCTTTTTCTTTTTAAAAGAGAGATTCCTTGGGTATATTGCCTATCAGGACTCCGCTTTCTAGACCCCAAAAAATTCATGAGGTCTTCATCTAAACAACAGTTATATACTTATCATGATGCTGAATCCTTTCATCTATGTCTGCCTGATATGACAGATGGGTCTTCGGGTTACTTGTAAGATCCCAGCCAGCAAAACTAGTGCTCCAGCCTCAAGCTCTTTAAATTTTAACCCTTCTATAATGCACCTCAGATCAACTTTGCTTGTCTAACACAAAAAAATTGGTCCCAAAGGAAAATACTGGAGAAGAGCTACAAAACATCTTCCAGGTCCTCCGAAATAACAAATGGAAGAGGGACGGATGGACAGAAATGGATTAAAGGAACTAGTGTTATGGTAAACACATATCTACCGTATTCTATTCATTCCATCCATCTGATCAGGCTGATGAGTCAGAATCTCAAACTACTGGAAAATATAGGTGGCATCATGACAGGAGACCCTTGTGGACAGTGGTTCCAAAAGAAGCCCTACACCTCAAAGTCACGTCCAAGTTGTAATGCCTAGTAAAGACATGCAACATGGACAAAATGCTGCTGCAGCACAGATTTCATTAGTAGAGGATTTTCTAAAAAAGTCTGTAGGTGTGGCTTCCATCTAGCAAAACAAAATTTTGATATGCATGGCAAGAGACAAACTATGCATAGAATACACAAATGAAATACAACTGGACAGCTATCCGGCAAAGGATAAGGAAATGAGTTGAGAATCCTTACTGAATGATTTAGTCCTGTGAAGGTAAAATCATAACTGTCTGTGAGCATCAAGAGTTGTTGTTTGTCTTTCGGCTTTTCCCAGTTAGGGGTCTCCACAGCAGAACTCCAGTCCGCTAATGACTGGCAGTTGGTTTTTATTGTGTCGAGTTGCTAGCCCGGCACCCAACCTTCAACGAAGGCACGCCCATTCAACGCATGTCTTTCAAACGCCCACTCGACCGCGGGGAAGACATGCAGACTCCACACAGAAGACACTCCCAACCCAAGACGAGAATCGAACAGGAGAACCTCTTGCTGTGAGGCAACAACTCTACTGCTGCACCATCGCAGAAAATACTGTGAGCATCAAGAGTATGGAAGACATGTTTCCCTTTGTTGAAATTATTTGGAAATAATACAGGTAAATGAATAAGTCTTGAGAATAAAGGATGGATTTGTGCAGAGATAACCTTTTTTTGTGAAAAATCAAATATGGTGGGACAGATAAGGTTTGTAACTCTGATGCTCTGCTAGCTGAACTCATAGTCACTAGAAACACAATTTTCCAGGAATTAAATTTAAGCACAGCTGAAGATGCTGATCCAAAGGAAACTTTGGTTAGTGTTTCCAAGACAAAGTTAAGGTCCCAAGGGGAAAAGGTTCTCTGATGGGTGGGTGAAGAAGAAAGGTTCCTTTCAGAAAGGCTTTACGCATCTTGTAAAAAGCCAAGAAGCAGGACTCTACATCATTATGAAAATTTGATATGGCTGCTAACTGAACTTTGATGGTAAAAACTGATCCTGATCCATGCAAGCTAGCTAGAAATAACAGAATGACTCAGAGACATGGGAGGAGTCGATTTTCCTTTAGACACTGCCCAAATAAAGAAACATTTCTAATTGCTACAGAAATTTTTTTTGCGTAGACTCTTTTAGAGATGCAGTAATGGTAGAGACATCACTAGAGAAAACAGGTTCTTTGGTCATCACTGAAATTGTAGAAACCATGAGGTAAACTTCAGAATGCACAGGTCTGGATGAGGTAACCGGAAGGGATGAGACAGAAAATATTTCTTTGGAGCCAAGAGCTATGGGGGCTCCTTGATATGGGGCTTCAGCAGTGGAAAACAAATTTGCCTGGGCCAGTACAGTACAATGAGGATCACAGCGGCTTTGCATCTTGCAGCTGTCTGTAAAAAATCTTGACAAAAGAGGAAGAGGAGGAAAGGCATAAAGAAGCTAGAGATTTGGGATGCATAGTTAGGCTTAAAAGGGCCCTTGTGGTTGTTAGTCTAGTAAATCCTGGTGGGCCACTAACCAAGTAAAGCATTCTTCAGTGATTGTCCCTTTGGGAGAATCAGAGTAAAGTAGCCATTGCATTTTATGTTGGATGGGGAGGCAAAGAGACTGTAGCACAGCTGGCCCCACCAGCTGAAACTGCTAAGCAACCACTGGACTGGATTGAGAGACTTACTTGTAAGGCATCAGAACAGATCCACTAAGCCTGTCAGCAAGGCAGTTGACCTTCCTGGGGATATGTAATGCTATCTGAAAGTGATGCAAAGCAATTGCCCATTGCCACACACTCATGATTTCCTTGGCATAAGTGGTAGGACTTGGCTCCTCCCTACTTGTTGATGTACCAAATGACGGTAATGTTGTCAGCCTGGACAGAAATCACCCCTGGAGGTAAGAAGTCCTGTAATCTTTGCAATGATAGGAGGTCTACCCTCATCACCAGGATACTAATGTGAACTTTGGTCTCTTGTAGACTGCAAGCACCTTGGACCATCCTCCCCTGAGAATGCCCCCCCCCCCCCACACACACACACAGACAGACACACAATGCAAAGAAGAGGCATCTGTGGTCACTACTGCTGCTGAAGACAGCATAACAAAGGATCTTCCTGAAAGAATGAAAGGGGAGATCAGCCACAAATGTAAACAAACTTAGCAAAGATTAATGATTATTACTGGAGTGGAAGAAATGTCTGAAACATAATACCACTGTACTACGAGAAGCCATTGAGGAATTCTCATGGAAAAACTGATGAACTGTACTATGAGATTAAGGATGTCATGACATCCAGAACTCAAAAACAGGCCCTGCTGGTAGAGAACAGAAATGGAAATGACAATGTACTAAGTTTTTTAACACCCAAATTCTCTCCAAAAGAAGGGATACAATGCATTTTGTTGGTGTTTAGTTGGTATACTATGAACTGAATTGCTGGAGATGGCTGCAGATTTCATTTTTAGTAGTTTATGGAAATATCCAAAAACAGACAGAACGAAAACAGGTTATAATTGGCTCCTAGATGGAAGTGTAAAAATCTCTTGGAGGCTCTGGCTACTTTGATATGGACGTAAATATCCTGGAGATCTATAGAGCAGATCCAGTCATTTGCCTGAAGTCAATGCAGAATTGCATGCACTGTGACCATTTTGAAAGGGGTCTATTTTATGTGTGTGTTTAGACTGCTGCTATTTAAAATTATCCTGAGATCCCTGTTTACATCGGAACCAAAAGAATCTTGAATAGAATCCTGGCCCTCATCGATCTGGTGGGACCTCCTGAATGTCTGTTTTTTCAAGAACAGAAAGGATCTCTCTTTTGGTTGCCATCTGTTGATGGAATGGGACATCTGGAAATGACCAACATGGTAGAGGTGATTGCTAAAAAAAGGAAATCGTACAGCCTCTGGATATTATCCCTCTCACCCAAGAGTCCTGTGTGATGGCCATCCATGCAGGAGGGTTTAGGCTCAAATCACTGCCTCCAGAGAGGAGCACTTGGGTAGCCCTTCAGATATGATTAGGTTGTTTATTGGAGAAGAGACCAGGATATCAAAGGTTCTGCAGACCACCCTGACTTTTGCATTTGCATCCATTAAAGGGGTCACCTTTATTGTGACCACCCTTTTCAGAAGCAGAGCTATAAAGCTGATGCTGGGGTTTCTTAAACCATAGAGATCTGGACCCCTTTTGATTGTTGCAAGATCTTTGTGTAGTCTTAAACTTGACTTCTTGGCAGATAACGTCTCACTGTCTTGTTCACACTTCTGCACATTTTCCCTGCCATATGATCCAAATCGTGAAGATCGATCATATTAGGCATTAGCAAAGGATGCCTTACAAGTTGTCTGCAAAATCACAAAGACGGAGTCAGGCATGATACTTCATCTCAATACAGGCATCTGTTACCTGGGCTGCTTCACTGGCTGAACTGTGCAAAGGCTGCATGAAGAGGTGAGTGATGTTGAAAATAGTGCTCAAGCTGGTCTCTATTTCCTAGAGTTTGGAATGGGCAGCTTGTTCAAAGAGGCTAAAGTTTGTTCTGCAAGATCTCTCTGAACATGATTCATATGGGGGTGTAGTTTCAGGTCCTGAGTGGGATGGTACCTGAAACATATGCCTACTTCCACACTCTTTCCAAAACCCCAGACTCTTTGTTGGGTGGATGGACCACATCTATATCCTCTGTTAGCTCTTTGTTGCAGCAGCCACAATAACAGAGTCAACCATACCACTCTTGGTCCAAAACTGTCTTGTCCTTGGCGGGGTTCTAATTATCTTGTCAGGTTTACAGGGAATGGACACTGATGATTTTGTACTTATTTGCTCAAGCTGTTCAAAGTTGCAGTGCTCTGCTGTGATATTGGAAAAAGATAAGTGCTAATTTTCAACCGTTTCTGTACTTCTGTTTTACTGTACATCCATACAACTGTTTTTAGTCTCCTTTTTTGTCTGTTAGAGCTGAATTTCTGTTGCTATTTGTGACCTTTTGAGCTTGTATTGAAATATTTTGTCTAGAGAGGCCTAGCTGTTTTCTTTGTGGCAGAAAGAAACAAGTCTAGTTTGATCTAGCTAAAAGTATTCCTGCAACACCTTTACTTTTGACGGGATAATTGGGCTGGTTTCTGTGTCACTGGCTTTAACTGCCAGTGTTTTAAACAAGTTGTATTTATTTGCTCAAGCAGTTCAAAGCTGCAGTGCTCTGCTGTGATACTGGAAAAAGACAAGTGCTTATTTTCAACGGTTTCTGCACTTTTGTTTTATTGTACATCTGTGCAACCGTTTTTTGTCCCACCCAGCTGTTGTGGTGGTGGTCTTAAGTCTTGGTGGCTTTGAGTTTCACACCTCTTGTATAAAGTTGACTGGACACTCCCCCCAGTTACATTACATCAGCTCATTCTACTGTTTATAGTGAGAACTTAGTAAAGGCCACCCCTTTAGATTCTGAACCTTGAACTATCTCATTATTGTCTCTCTCTTCACTTTCTACTTAAAAAAAACAAAACAAAAACGTAGCTCTTTCTACTTCATTTTGCTGCTTGTGCTTAGGATTTCAACTGCATTTAGTTTGCCATATTTATTACTGCTTGTTTGTAGCCTCACTAAACTGATGACAATATTCTACTGAATCGCTGCTTTATTTGTGCTGTCTGTTACTGATTGATTTGTAAGCTACTGTTTCAAAACAATCTGATTAACTATACTTCATTGTCATCTACTGCAATTCATTACTGTTTAACTGCATTTTGTTGCTGTTTAACTGTATTTTTTTCATACTGCGAGTTCTATTCTTCTGATTATAAGTGATTAATAAGAAGTTATGTCTTACCATAACGATCCATGTGAATTGTTCATCTCGTCTTTGTTCTTACACACGGGTTCGGAGCCGATCCTCGGCTCCGAGTCGGCCGCATCACTAGCTCGCATCTTCAAGAAAGCTCGAGGCACAGTAATATCCCATGATCCTCCGGTGCTAACCCTCAGATCTAGTTTGCTATACCAGAAGAATCCCTCTTAGAAATGTGTCTAAAACACTTATGAACAAATACTACAAATTGTCTGAAACCCTACTGCCAGGTAGAGGATAAAAGATGCCATTACTGATGTTAATAACATGTCAACCATACCTAGAAAAGGCTGAAAAGGAATCTAATCGAAAACCGTTCTCCCAGACCGTAGGACGGGGGATGGAGGGGGGGAATGTAAGAACAAAGGCGAGATGAACAATTCACATGGATCGTTATGGTAAGACATAACTTCTTAATGTGAAATTGTTCAATCTCGCCGTTTGTTCTTACACACGGGTAGCGTCCCTAGCTCCTTTTCCCCGGGTGGCTCAAGGGAGAACATTCATTAGTACAGTGGAACCAAACGTCGCCCTGTCCCTGGAGCTCTTGTCTAGCTTGTAGTGGGCGATAAAGGTATGTGGTTTTGCCCAAGTTGCCGCTGCACAAATGGTATCTAAAGGCAAACGAGTGGTATGGGCTGAAGAGGTAGCAATCGCCCTTGTAGAATGAGCTCTGGGTTTGAAAGGGAGTTGTTGTTTGGATTCAGCATATACGAAATTTATGCAATCTGAGAGCCATTTGGATAAGGTAACCTTCGTTACTGCCTGTCCTTTTCTTTGGTCAGCATATGAGACAAATAGTTGATATGACTTTCTGTACTCTTTTGTCCTATGTAAGTAAAATCTTAGTTGTCTGTGAACGTCCAACTTGTGCAATGTGTATTCCAGCTTATTGGAATGATTTTTAAAGAAGGTAGGCAGTTCAATAGATTGATTGATGTTCTGAATCGAGCAAACCTTCGGAAGAAAGGATGGATTGGTGCGCAAGGTTACTCTATCCGGATGAAAAATCATGTACGGGGGTCGGATAGATAGAGCCTGTAACTCTGAAACTCTTCTGGCTGAAGTGATGGCAACCAGGAAAAGTGTTTTCCACGAAAGCAATTTTAATGGAGTTGTGGTTGCTGGTTCAAAAGGGGGCAACATGAGTTGTGACAGCATGAGATTAAGATTCCAAGGTGCAATTGGATTACGAAAAGGGGGACGGAGATGAAAAGTACCTTTCATGAAGGCTTTACAAAGCCTGTGGGACATAAGAGAACCATCCTTACGGCCAATATGAAAATTGGATATAGCGGCCAGTTGAACCCTTATAGTGGATGTTGATGATCCTTCTTGAAAAAGTGAGGAAAGGAAATCTAGTATCTTGTGTACTGGGGCCCCGAATGGATCTATACCTTGTTTGGAGGCCCGGTGCGCAAAACGGTTCCATTTGCTGATGTACAATTTTCTTGTAGATGGTTTGCGAGAAGATACAATAATTTGTTGTACTGCAGGAGATAGTAACTCCGACCTGGCTAAGATGGGAAGCGGAGCAGCCAAGCTGTCAGTTTGAGGGACTTGAGGAAGGTGTGAGGAACTCCCGACAAGTGTGTCAACAGATCTGGCTCCGGGTCCAGAATCCATGGTTCCTCCACTTGATGGGATTGAAGGAAGGGAAACCAGATTTGTCGAGGCCAGAATGGGGCTATCAGTATGGTCCTGTCCAGACGTTTGGCTTTCTGCAAAAACCTGGGAATTAGTGGAACAGGAGGAAAAGCATAAAGGAGACCCGGGGGCCAATCGTATACCAGTGCGTCCCTGGGGACACCCCCTGGGGGGGGGGGTAACAGGGCAAAATAGCTTCTGCATTTGGCATTCAAAGGGGATGCAAACAGGTCGCAGCAAGGCTGGTCCCATCTGCGGAAGATCTCTTCCGCCACTTGAGGTTTGAGGGACCACTCGTGAGGGAACAGGATGGCTCTGTTCAACCTGTCAGCGATTACGTTGGAAGTCCCCGGGATGTGCGTTGCTATCAGAAAGCGTCCAGTGGACTTTGCCCATTGCCAAATTCTGAGGGCCTCTCTGCATAACGGGTAAGATCTGGTTCCCCCTTGCTTGTTTATGTACCAGACCACTGACATGTTGTCTGTCTGAACTGTCACTGTTCCCTGAGGTAAGGACTTGTGAAAGTGTTGCAACGCTAGAAACACTGCCCTCATCTCTAGAACATTGATGTGCAGATTGTACTCCATGTTGGACCATTGACCTTGGACTGTTTGTCCCTGAAAGAATCCCACCCACCCTATCAGGGAAGCGTCCGTGGTTAGAGTTGCTACCGGACTCGGTAATACAAAGGGTCATCCTAGTGTTAGCTCTTGACTGTGTATCCACCACAAGAGATCCTTCTTGCAATAATTCGTGATCAAGATTTCGTGAGACAGTGGAAGTTGTAGATACGACCACTGGGCGAATAGCATCCATTGAAGGATCCTCATGTGCATCCTGCCTAAAGGAACTACAAGAATGGATGCTGCCATCAAGCCTAGCACTCTTAATACTTGTCGTGCAGAGACTCTGTTGTTGTGAAGAAGGAGCTAAATTTGGTGCCTGAGGTCTGACACTCTTGATGGGGGGAGAGTAACTTGAGCCAGGGAAGTGTCTAGCTGTGCTCCTACAAATAAGATACGCTGTGACGGCGATAAGACAGGTTTTCCAAAATTCACCGTTATGCCTAGTGAAGAGCAAAGACTGATGGTGTAGTCCCTGGGTTGTAGAAGACGACACTTGGTGGTGGCAGAAAGGAGCCAGTCGTCTAGATAAGGAAACACCCGGAATCCCTTTCGTCTCAAGTGAGACGCTACTACTGCCATGCATTTGGTGAACACCCTGGGGGCTGAGGTGAGACCAAAGGGCAGAGCGCGAAACTGGAAATGACTGGCTCCCAGCCGGAAGCGCAAGTGATCTCTGGACGCCCTGGCCATTTTGATATGGTAGTATGCGTCTTTGAGATCTATAGAGCACATCCAGTCGCCCTTTTGCAGAAAAGGGAGGATTGACTGAAGCGTGACCATCCGGAACTTTTCCTTTTTCACAAAGGTATTTAACTTGCTGAGGTCTAAAATTGGCCTCCAGTCCCCTGTTTTCTTTGGAACTAAAAGCAACCTTGAGTAAGTTCCGGATCCTATTTGGTCCGCTGGGACTGGTTGGATGACTCTGTTTTCGAGCAACCTTCTTATCTCTATGGTTGCTTGGTCTCGCAGACTGGGTGGAATATCTGGGAGTTTTTTGGAGTTTGGTGGCATTTTTATGAAGGGAATGTTGTAGCCTCTGGTAACTATGCTTTTTACCCAGTAATCTGATGTAAGATTTAGTCAGGCCTCTGGGTATAAAGCCAAGCGACCCCCAACTGCCTCCAGAGTAGGACAGCCGGGCCTGCACTCAGGAGTGCTGGAAGGGTTTTCCAGAGAAGGTCTCTCTGTCACCCTGATTTTGCAGACCCCCTCTGCCAGCTGGGAGGCGTCTTCCGTTTCTTCCCCCTCCTCTGCCTCTGGAGGGGGTGTCACTTTGGGTGTGTTGAAAAGATCCCTGAGTCTTTCGGAACCACATCTTTCCTCCTCGTTGCCCCTTTAGGGTAGGGTCTAGATAGAATGGAAAAACGGACCCCTACGGCAGACAGGGTCTTCCCTTCTTGTTCACACCTTGTGAGAGTCTCCTTTACTTTGGGCCCAAACAGGGAGGCACCATCAAAGGGGGCATTGGCAAAGGAAGACTTAAAGGCTTCCGCAAAGGAGCATAAGCGCAACCAGGATTGTCTTCTCAGGGCAATCGCTGAAGCTGCCGCTCTACTCGATCCTTCGGCTGCGTATGAAATCAGCCTCATGGACGAGTTGACTATGGAATTTAGGGTGTTAAGTTGCGCTGTCACTTTCTCGGCAACAGCAGCATCTGTGTGTCCCTGAAGAGTATCTCCTAATTCCTTAATGAGATCTCTTTGTAAATGCGTGAAATGCGTAAGGTAGTTGAGCGATCGGATGGAAAAAGTCGCTGAACTAAATATGCTTTTCCCATATCTGTCCATTGTCCCAGAATCCTTATTAGGAGGATGGACAGAGGAAGATGATTCAGACATCTCTTTCTTAGTGGCCGCCGCCACCACCATAGTGTCTACGGGAACTCCTTTTGTAAGATAGGCTTTATCTTGGGGAGCTGTCATGTATTTGTTGGGTTTACGAGGGACTGGTTCTACTGTATCAGGTGTTTCCCAAGCCCTCCGAGCTACTAGATCCATGAGATCGTCAAAGGGAGGAGTCACCCAGGAGATAGAAGGTTGAGTCCCAAATGCCTTCAGTAAAACCGATTCATCCGCAGAAGGGGTAAGGGTTTGCCAGTCCCCTCTTTGCTTCAGGATTTCCAAAATGTCTGCAAAAGAGACATCCTCAGAGGTGGACCATGGGGACCCTTCTGTTTCATCTAAATCAGTATCAGATGTAAGAGATTCCTGTGGGGAATCTATGTGCCTCCTCTTGCACAGTCGTTTCCTTGGAACATCCTCAGTGGGAGCTTCTGGGGATGCATCTGAGGAACCAGAGTCTCCCTGTGGGGACTTCTGAGGCATTGGGTCTCGACGCTTGGAAGGTACCGAAGGCACAGAAGCAGAACGCGGACCTTTTGGGGAAGGAGATAAAGATACCAATGAAGTATGTGTCTGATCCGACAAGACCTTCCTCATGATGTCAAAGGCACCGGTGCCCCGACCCGAAGATCCGACCCGATCCGAAGAAGGAGGTCGTTTCTCCGGAATCGGAACCACAGGCTCCGACACCGAGGACGGATCCAAACTGATCTGAGCCGAGGCATCGAGAGGAAGAGTCGGAACCGAAATCTCGGTTCGACTATCACCCCCGGAACCCAGGAAAGATGTTCGGCTCTGAGACTCTCCGGCTGGTTCCGAAGGAGTCGAGGTCAACGGAGCCGATAGCACTACTGGAGGCTTCGGCACCGAGGGCTCTACAATCATAGGTTCTTCGACTCCTAACACCGATGACTCAACGGGTCTCGGAGGAGGAAGTGTCGAGGGAACTGGAATAGCTTCGAGTTTCGAAACCAGCTGGGACGAAACCTCGATTAATTTTGACAAAGCCGAGTTCTCCATAAGCTTCTGTACCACTCGGTCCACATCAGAGATGGAAAGTGGCCTCGAAGAACGGGTCGAAGGGATCGAAGCCGTCACCGAGCGAAGGATAGTAGACGGTGGTACCTGTGATACCGGCTCCAAGACCTGAGCCTCGTGCAGAGATAAGGTCTCGACACCCGGCACCGAAGTCATAGGAGCCAGTGTCCGAATTTGAAAAGAGGTGCTCGGAGCTGATAACTTGGGCTCCGACACTCTTGAAGACTTCGACCCCTTCGAAGACTTCGAAACCTGTTCAGCCTTGTCCAGGGCCTCTTGAAACTCAGGTTTGATCAAACCTCTGTCCACCAACTTCCTGCGTCTTTCCAGCATGACCCTCCCACTAAAGGAATGACAGATGGAACAGTCTTCCTGCAAGTGGAGAGGGCCAAGACAGTAGACGCAGGATGAATGGTTGTCAGTAATGGACATCTTCTGTCCACACTGACACCTTTTAAATCCACTTTTAGTCTTTTCTGACATTTTACTATATTGAAAAATTTCTAACTACAATATAAGAAATATATGTATATATATATATATATATATATATATATATATATATATATATAAATGTAAAAAAACACACCACAGCACACTAAGATATATATATATTTTTTTGAAAGAAAAAATAAAATAGAAAAAATAGAAAAAGTTAACTTTCTTTTAAATACTGTAAATTCTTACAGACAAAAAACGGCCTAAGGCCCTTACTAAGAATTTTAAGGTAAACTACCTAAACTAGTCACACAACTACTATATATATAAAGCTATCAAATGCTAAGATAAAGATTATAAGAAATATAAAATATTATCCATATTTAACAAGAAAAAATAGTAAAAATTGTACTGGCCCGAGCCTCTCGATGCGATCTGCTGCTAGCGGCAAACGAGATCTGGGGGTTAGTACCGGAGGATCATGGGATATTACTGTGCCTCGAGCTTTCTCGAAGATGCGAGCTAGTGATGCGGCCGACTCGGAGCCGAGGATCGGCTCCGAACCCGTGTGTAAGAACAAACGGCGAGATTGAACAATTTCACATTCTGTGTTTCATTGTGATTTTTTTTTCTTACTGAGTTCTTAACCTTAAAATTGAGTAGCATAGTCTAGATACAGGTCTGCGGCATCCAGAGCTTCAGCTGCATGGCTTTTAACTCTTTTCTGAGGTATTCCAGCTACAAGTTTTCCCTTAGTAGCACTTGTGCTATCATCTAGTAGTACTACTCGTAGACCTTCCTCCCTTTACCTTCTTAGCTCTTTCAGTTACTCACAAATATGGATGAACAAGTTTCTACATTTTCTTGCCTGTCTGGTCAATATGGGCATCCTGAGACAGTGTTGCAACTGCCTCATGTACATGGACAACCCGCTACTACTAGCACCTAGGAACACAATTTGTGAGAGATGCAAATGCATCACGCACACCTCTAACACCACCCACACCTATACAACACAGTCCCACATATGTGGAGGCCCTCAACAAAAGCATACCCAAACAAAAGAGACCTCCGAGGCATAAATGCATGCAAACTATACTGCCCACCACACCACACATACTCCACACTCCTGTGTCTTACAGCTACTAAGGCCTAAACATAAACCCAACATATTAGTCATAGGAGACTCCATTGTGAGACACACAGATGTGCCCCTCACCAGGCTGGATAAGGAGAAAGTCACGGCTGTTTGTCTGGTGCCAGAATCTGCCATATCACCAATGCACTCAAGTCTCTCAAAAGGTACTGTTATGACTCTATCATAGTCCATGTTGGAGTGAATGACTTGAGATGTACCTCCATGTATGAAGACAGACATGATTGAGCTCACTGAGTATGTGTCCCAGGCAGGTATGTCCCTAGCCTTAAGCAGCATTCTACACGGCCAAGGAGTGGATTATCATGGACTTCATTAATAAGGACATTGGCACACTCCAGACATTTGATCCATCACAGTTTGGTTTCGTCATGGGGAAGTCATGCTTGTTAAATTTGGTCGACTTCTTTGAGACAGTCACCAAGGCCATAGACGAGGGGAAGACAGTGCACACCACCTACCCTGACCTGGCCAAGGTCCCACTCAGGTACAATAGATAAACTCTCTCAACCAGGCATCAATCCATAGGTTACCAGATGGGTAGCAAACTGTCTTACAGATAGAACCCATCTAGTTAAAATAGGGGAAGCCACCTCAAGCAGTAGACCCGTAACAAGTGGTGTACCCCAGGGATTGGCCTTGGGGCCTCTGCTGTTTGGGATACACTTCTCAGAGGTGCAGGCCAAATCTAGTGGGCTAGGGCTGAACAAGTTTGCAGATGACTGCAAGCTGGCTGCTGTCATCAATTCCCCTAGTGATATGCACATCCTGCAAGAGGGTCTCACCCAAACAAATGACTGGTGCCAGAAACATGGCCTCAAACTGAATGTCAAAATATGCATCATCATCCCTTTTGGGGAGAATGATGTCCCCACAAATTACCACATTGATAATAAGGCACTAAGCATACAATCAGTTGTGAGGGACTTGGGAACCCAGGTTGATAGCAAACTGATTTTTGACCATAATACTGCCTCCACTGTACGGAAAGCTTTCTACATGGCCCACCTCATTAATAAGGGTATCTCATCCAGGGACAAGGTGGTCATAACATCCATGTATTCTTCCCTTATAAGACCAATTATTGAATTCAATTCCCCTTTAGGCATGTAACTCCCGAAGTACATGCAGCAGCCGGGGAGACCACAGTGATTCTTCACCCGGAAAATCCAGGGCCTCAAACATCTACCCTACAAAGATAGGCTAAAAGCCCCGTCCCTCTAATTCAGTCTCCTACAGACTCCTCAAGGTGACCTCTATCTGGCATACAAAGCAATCTCAGACCCCGCCCTGATGGAACTGCTGCATATCCGCAAGTCATGCTCCACTTAAGTAACCTGCATGCAAGACCTCAGCCTGGTCTGTGACATCAATAGGACTTGTTGGCAGGACAGATTTGTGTCCCAGAGACTCCCCCTTTTGTGGAATAGACTCTCTCTCCACGTAAAGAAGAGTACCTCATTAAACCTTTTTAAGCGCAAACTGGATAACTGGATCGGGAACAGAAAATACACCCCTGGGATTCCACCTATGTCCCTGCTGGACAGTGGCATAGAGTGCTGACTTGTTGGAACATGGGCTAAATTCTTGGCTAGGCTTGTAAAGGCCTCACGGCCAATAACCTAGCAACTTCCTATGATCCTATGAATCTGTATCTTGCCATGTCCTCCTGGCTGCCAAACAGATAAGGTGGTTGGCAGGAAGTACCACTCAAGTAGTACAGGGTAGCAAACGATAGGCCTCAAAACTGACTTCTTCATCCTGAGATGGTGAATCTTTTGGTCAAGATCCCCTCTGATGCATCAATTCCAGGATTTCAAAAAAAGTGGCATGTTCTGGAGGGGACTGAGGAGGGGCACTCGATCATCTAAACAGCTTCTGATGTGATAAATTCTACAGGTTTGTCTATATGCCTCATCTTGCAAGTCCTCTTTCTTGGAATGTCATGTTGGGGAGAGTCCGACTCCACAGAGGACACAGACAGCACTACTGCAGATTTCTTCAGACCATTTTATTGGCTCTCACCCTGGGATGCATGGCGTGGATAAGACACAGAAGTGAGGTGTCCGGAGAAAGAAATTATGCCAAGGGACCCTGCAAATATGCTCTCAAAGGAGACACTATAATCTTCCACATAAACTTGAAAGCCGATCCTACATCTGCCCGATCCAAGGGGCCCACACTGAGTGCCACTACCATTCTTCCTGAGGATGAAGTGGGCAACAAACTCTAAAATTGCACACCACAGCAAAGATGGACCAGAAGGTGAGGAACAACAATTTTATTGCAAAGTTAAGCACTTTCTTCCCCCCCAGTGCATGGGAGGAAACATACAGTTAACAATTATAAAGAAATACAAAGCTTTTTTATACATATATTGTAGAAACAATGGCATGTCTGAAGGCCAGACACCAACATGACAAGACAAAAAGGTTTAAGGAGCTCAAAACACCACTAACACTATAAAAATGTAAGCACAATGATTTAAGAAAAAAAAGATAAACTAACTCAGTATGCTGAATAAGTCTGAGAAAGAAGAACTGAAGCACTTAGCTTAAGACAGCAGGATCTGCATCTGGCATCAGAAAGGAGGCAAACGAGATCTAAGGTTACTACAGGGACAGGCGCGTAATGAGAGAAAAAAAAAATTAAAGGACATTGAGGGTGAAGCACTAGTTTTTCCAGATCAGACCTGAAAAGCGGCCTGAAGGCCCATCAGTCTGACTGGATGGAAGGAATGAATAGAATCCTGAGTAAGTCCTCTGGGTAGGCTTGTGGGGGGGAGGGGCAGAGGCCCAAGCTGCTGCGACAGATTACACTAACCATGGAGTTCTTAGGTATTGTCTTTAACCTAATCTTGGGAGTGTTGTTGGATAGGGCAGGTGCAAATGGGAGGCCGGGATCTGGAACCGATCTCCTTGCAAACAATGACACATGGGATACTGCCCTTCCTCCTTGATAACCAAGAATCGAGTGTCAGAAGCTGGTGTATGCCAAGCAGTTCCAGACCTCCCTGATGGCTGGGTAAACTTGGCAAAAATGGATGTCGACAATGATGACATGGCAGCCTCCATAGGGGTTTTGCCAGGGGCCTCAGCAGCACACTTGGTTATCAGAGGGGGCTGAGAAGGTGCCTCACCTCCTTCAACAATCTCAAGCCCGGGAGGGCTATCTGAGACAGAAATGCTATTGTCCGGCTCTCTAAACACCTTTTCCTTCAGATGCTTCTCCTTCCTCTTACACCAGGGATTAAAATCTTACACTGGAGATCTAAAGAAGAACCAGTGGACAACCATGGCATGTGAAGCTCACTAATATTCATATTTCTTTTCTAAATATTTTTACAGAGACTTGGTCATACACTTAATAGTTGGTCCTACACTTAATAGTTCTAGAGTTAAAGCAAGTGCACTGTGGATAGCTGGGCACATATTACTCTGGTTCCAGGCAGAAAAAAAAAAGTGTGTGAAGTCCCAGTGGGGGATTTGCTTCCCATACACTAGAAAAACTTCAGACGTAACAGACACTTAAAGAAGAAATCAAACAAAACTCCAGTACACACAAGTTCCCCAGTGGGGTACCAAGCTTTGTTGCTCTACCTCTGGCTTTGGACAAGCTGATGTATTAGCAAAACTAGTTGCTTCAGACTCTGACAGCAAAAAAGAACTGAGGAAATGGCACCAGCCAACATCCCTCTATAACCCCATGTCCTGATGTTGCAGGAGAGGGTGTCCTCCAGACTTGGAAAAAGGAATAAAGTTTCCTATATTCAGGCAGATCACAAGCTACCATGGCAGGAAATACCAAAGGTTATTACTGCAACAGTGAAACACGATTGTATTTCATTGATGCCAGAAAGTGATCTATAAAAGAACATAGATATATATGTATACATATAAACCTCTCCCTAGTGCATCTAAACTCAGCATGTAGAAATGATAAACTGGACAGGTGGGAGTACAGCAGCATAATGATGAGTAATTCTCTGAAGTTCCAGGTGCTGGGCTCTTCTAATGCCTGTGGCACACAGTCCTACAAATTACCAAGGATGCCCTCTTCTTAAAAGATGCACAGTTATATGACATTTTCACCACAGCAGCAGATCTTTGAAACTTACTCAAAGAACAGTTGCATTTGAGGCTGGATTCTCAAAGGTTACCACAAAGTGTACACTTTCTGAATTCAAGACAAACCCTACCACAATGCATGTGCTGTTTAAATCACTCGGAAAGGTTACACTTAGTGCACACTTTGTGCTAAACTTTATGATTCCACCTTTTAGAGTTTTAGGAAATACTAAGCTAACTTACTAACTTTTAAGGTATTCCTGTTTGAGGTAGTGCCTCTTATGCTAATAACAGGGTTCTCTGGCCAAAGTCTTTTTTAGTAGTTTGCCAGATGGTACTGCCCATTCCTGAAACAAACATTAACCACACATTAAAATATAGTGGGACTACTCTTTCACAGTGTTCAGTTATTTTCCTTGATATCAAACTCAGAACAAAGTCATGTTTGAAGAATAAAGAGTAAAGCTCCCTATGATCAAGAACTCAAGCACAACAGGTCCACAAAGTCACACCTACTAAGACGTTTTCCTGAAGGATGTACAACAGAAAGGAAATCTGAACTTACAGAAAAAAGTTGCCTTGTAGATATATCTTTAACCATCTACTTCACATCGCTAAACTGTCTTTCTTTCAGAGGCTCCTGCAGCTGTAGCACAAATCCAGGTCTGAATACAAAGCAGTAAGGGGAGCAGGGCTCCCTCACAAATGTTGGAAAAACAATGGTGTACCCATTTATATGCATAAAATCTGTTTTAAATTCATTCAGAAAGCAGTATCTGGCACTGTATACTTCAGTGACTGAAGATGTGACATTCTGCTTTGCCTTTTATCAGACAGAACACATATTTTAACAACACAATGCTACTCTGTTTTAATAAACTCTACACTGAAATACCAAACTTGTGATTCTCAGACGGTGAGGTCCAATGTGGAGCTGTGCCATTCTGTGTTGTTCATAGGTTGGTACTAGGCTTTCGGCCCTAGGGCCTATACAAGCCTAGCCATAACAATTCCCTGGCTATTTCTTCCCACAGTATTTACCTCCCTGGGCCCCTGTCTACCAACAGATAGGTAACATGCAGCATTTGATTATAATTCTGAGGAGGACTGTGAAAAGGATTAGCCTTTGTAGTATTTTGCCTGGTCGGCAACTGTGACATTCTGCTTTGTACTTCATAAGACAGAATGCAGTCTAGCACTACTTCTTCTTCTTTCGGCTTTTCCCGGTTAGGGGTCGCCACAGCGGATCACCTGTCTGCTCATGATTGGCAGTGGAGTTTTACGGTGTCAAGTTGCCAGCCCAGCGTCCAACCTTTCACAGAAGGCACACATACGCACACACTCACACCTAGGGCCAATTTAGAGTGCCAATCCATCTACAGCATGTCTTTGGGATGTGGAAGGAAACCGGAGCACCCAGAGGAAACCCCCACGACCACAGGGAGGACATGTAGACTCCGCACAGAAGGCACCCCAGTCGAGAATCGAACCGGAGAACCTCTAGCTGTGAGGCGGCAACACTAACCGCTGCACCACAGTGGTCGCCCGCAGTCTAGCACTACTCTGTGGTTAAAAAAAACATTGTACCTAAGCTGTACTTCTTTGGGTGAACCTGTGACGAGAAGGGGGCTAGAGTATATTTGTACCATTCTACATTTAAAGCAACACACAGATATAAAAAGAATGTACACTTACATTGCTTGGCGGTGCTGAAACTGCTAACAGCTTTGTTTTTTCCTTTGCACGGTCACTGTTTGACAGCTTGTTTGATAGCTGTCAAAAGTATGTCACTGGATAGTTATAATATCTACAACAGCACAGCAGTAAGGTCAACTAGTTTAATGAAAGGATTACACAGCTGTTTGAAGACCTTCACAGAGGTCTGATTTGACTGTGTAAATATCCTCCATTTTCTATTCTTGTTTTTTTTTTCACCTCCCCTTTTCCAACCACTCCACCTTAACTCCATGAACATTCCAATATGAGTCCACTCAAAAGATTTCTTAGAACACTTTTTTATCTGCTCTACTGGTACTAGCAAGTTTATAAAGTACTTACCCTTTACAGCACCCAGACTGGCTGATTGTTTTTCTCCACTTCATGCTACCTACTTGGTCTACCTGCTCCATTCACCCTCACTACGCTCGGGCTCTTTCTGCTCCCCTACCTTCCCCTCATTCCCACCAACTCCCACTTTCTTTACTCTTATAGTCTACCAACCTTTTCACTCCCACATAAGCACCTCCATTCCTTCTCACTGCAACAAATTACCCTCTTCACTTTTCCCTCCATACCTCCTTTCCATCTACCACCAAAAAATTCCACTTTCATCCTAGCACCTCCGCTTCCAACCTCCCAACCACAACCTATCCACTCCCCTTCTCCAGTCATATTTCCATCCACCTATAATCCTCCCCCATCCAGCCAAAATAATCCACCATCTCCACTCCTCCCACTTATACCAAACCATCACTCCCCAATCGTTTTCCCTATACTCTAAATGACTATCAAAACTTAACTTCACTTCTACTCTACCCAAAAGCTCTCTATCCCCACCTCCTAACTCATATTTCATCCCTCTGTTTCTCATCTTACTCCTTACACATTCTACCACCTCTCCCTTTCCCCTCTCTGTATGTCCTATACCACATTTCCTCTCTCTCTCTCTCTCCTCTTACTTCACCGCCTCTTCTCAATTCCTTCTCAGTCTCCCCACCTATTTCCTTAAACTTACATAATCCATCTCCTCTCTCAACTTAAACACCTTCACTACTCTATTTCTTACTTATCTTTCCTCTTTGCTCTTTCAGTTAAAACACTCCTTCTCACACTTACTCATTACGTTTCAGTGTTTCACACCTACTTCCTCTCTTTCCTTCTACTTCTGTTATCCTACCTCTCTTTTTATCACCTGCCAGTTAAACCCCTACACTTTCCACCAACATCCACACTCACTAACATCAGAAACACAACCCAGTACCACTTCCCAATATCACCCTTCCTCTTCCTCTTCTCCAACTGACTCTACAAAATCAAGATATGCCTCCATACTCACCATTTCCCTGACTCTAAACATAAATGTCACTTCTCTCATCTAACTCCCCAAACACTACTCTACCCCTTTAATTCCCTTCTCCTCTCTGGTGACATTCACCCCACACCTGGACCAATCTCCAACCCCTCTAATACTACCCACTAGCACACCAATTTCCTCCCATCTCCCAAACTCTCCCAAATATCACCTGATCTTGTTCCCTCTCAGTATATTCAAATCATCAAGAACAAAGTTAGCGAATTCCAAGCTTTGATGGCCCACTACTCTACAAACATAATCACTTTAACTGAAACCTGGCTCAAACCTCACACCACTGACAGAATTCCTCTACCCAGATATAACATCCTTCATCTTGAACGTACAAATTAAAAAAGGAGGAGGTATGCCAAAGCCTTTCCCACTTTCTCCCTGAAGTTTTCAGAAATACACTCTCTGCAATCAACTGGTCTTTCCTATCCTACTTTCCCCAGATGATGCCATACTCAAATTTAATTCTATATTTCTAAACGTACTCAACTCACTTGTCCCCCCTTGAAAAGTAAGAGTTAATCTCAATACTCCCCATGGCTAACCCAAGCCACACAAACACTCATGCAAAAAAGGGGCAAGGCCTGGAAACTCTGGACAAAGACCAAATTCCCCACTCATTTTCAAACCTACAAAGAACTTCATAACCTCTCCTACGTTGACAGGAAAAGATTCTACATAAAACCTCAAACCTCTTACCAAAACAACCCCCAAAAATTCTTTAACACTATGAATCAAACCCTCCACCCAGGTTACCCCAATACTAAATACAAAAACTGGAGATCCAACCTTCCAAGACAACAAAAAAACAGTACACACCAAAGGTGGAAGGAAGCACAAGGAAGTCAAGTCTAGACATTTTAAACACAACCTCACGGCTGGTGAATGGAAGGTGTTAAACGAGCTTCAACATAACCATAAGGTTCGAATTATAAAGTCCGACAAAGGGGGGGGGGGCATTTTTGATGGATGAGATAGTGTATGAGGGTAAGATGATGGAAATTTAGGGGGATTCTAGTATGTATATGAGGGTATCTAAGAATGAGATCGCAGTGGCATACAAAAAGATAGATCTAGCTATCAATGATCTTTTGATGGAAAGTTCTCATTGATATGGATACCTTTACGTACGTGCACGTTGGTCAGGCTAGGGATAGCCACCATCTTTGGTATACCCAAAGTACACAAGGATCCTTTGGACCACCCCTCTTAGACCTATTGTTTCTGCAGAGGGGTCAAAAACAGCCCCTCTAGCTAAATCTGTTGAAAAAAATTGAAGGCTATGTGGGGTACAGAAAAAACAACTTTAAAAGATTCTTGGGATTTTCTAAAGGGTATTGATTTAAGTCAGTCCTTTGACAATATTATATTTGTCACTGTGGATATAAATGGCTTTTTTACAGTTATTCCACAGTTTGTACTGTTTGTTGTTGCTTAGATCTCTGTTGAAAATATCCCCCCCTATTTTCTGCCCTGTCTTCAGTTGGTATAACTGGTTTTTACAGCTTGTGTGTTATCTAACTCAAGGATCACTTACATAAAATTTGACCTGCTAGTAACAACCTTCATTTAATTGCTGGAACCTGTGTTCTGAGAGACTGCCTTCCAGACTATCTGCAAATATACAGAGCTGGGTATATATTTTTTTGGTTATAGAGTTTAATTGTTGCTTAGATCTCTGTTGAAACAGTTGTTTCCCTGTTCTGAGAGACTGATATGCAAATATACAGAGCTGAGTATATATTTTTGGTTTTAGAGTTTGTACTGTTAGTTGTTGCTTAGATCTCTGTTGAAACTGTTGTCTCCCTGTTCTGAGAGACTGATCTGCAAATATACAGAGCTGAGTATATTTTTTTGTTTTTAGAGTTTCTACTGTTAGTTGTTGCTTAGATCTCTGTTGAAACTGTTTTGTCCCCCCCCACCATCCTCCCTATTTTTGGCTTGTAGTTTAAATTTGGTGGCTTTTGCAGTTGCCCGCCCCACTGTAGATTTGATCTGGGACACTCCCCCAGTCCCATCTCTTTACCACATTCTACCTAATAAATTATTTCTGCACTTGCTTTTAGTCCTTTTTAATTTAATTGCATTTTTTAAACTGTGTTTGGTCTAATATTGCTACATACTCAAGTGTGCTAGCTTGCACTGCATGTGAATTGTTTTTACTACTGTTTTTGCTACTTTTCTGTAAAAAAAAAAAAAAACTGTAAGCCTTTTTCCTACCTTTCCTGTAACTAGTGTTCCAGATACAGATTTGCTGTATCCAGGACTGTATGTAAACTTCTGAGCTCCCCAAGCCTTTCTGTGTTGGAGGGAAGCCTTCTAGCTTATCAGTGGGAGTGGTAAGCACTAGGTAACCTGTCTACCACATTAGGAGTGGTTCTGGCCCAGAAATTGTAGTAATTGGCCATTTGGGCAATCTCTTCCATCTCTCTCAACTTTCTGATTTGAAAGCCTGCATTTGCACTTGTTTCTGTCCTGAGGCTGTAACTCGTCGAGCGCAGATGCAGATTCTTAGTTTTAGGACTTAAATTAGCATATTCATGCTCAGCACTTGTTCAGAACTTGTAAGCACTAAATAAGCTACTAATTACTATAGCACTCAATCTTCCTCATTACCTAGAGGAAAACAGTTTTTGTACTTACTTTTCTCACTTGCTTAGAGAAAAACAGCTCTTGTACTCACTTTCCTCACTTATCTAGAGGAAAATAGTTTTTTATTCAGGCATGTCCAAGGGTCAGCTCCCAGTGTTCTCTCCTGTTTATCTGATGAATCTGGGCATCTTGAGGCAATGTAGAAATTGCCTCATGTAGACAGACAACCCTCTCCTCCTACCACCCAACACTACAACCTGTGAGAGATGCACTTATCTAGCCAAACTGGAGGTAAAGCTCTCTCCAACCAAGACTGAACTTGACAGTCATGAGAAGAAGGTAAACATTTGCACCACACCACACTCATCACATAGTCTCACTAAATCTACACCACCAAAATTCACAAATAGTAACACAAAAACATTCGCAGAGGCTCTCAATAATAATCTGTCTAAGCAACAGAGACCTCCAAAGCAGAAATGCAAGCAACCTTCATCCCCCACCACAACCCAAATGACATAGCCCACAGACTCAGTGTGCCACTCAACCACAGCCAATAAGGCAAAACAACGTACCCAACACACTAGTCATAGGTGACTCTATAGTCAGGCACACTGATGTCCCACTCACCAGGCTAAACAAGGAGAGGGTTACTGTCAGCTGCCTGTCGGGTGCCAGGATCCGCCACATAACCCATGCACTCAGGTCACTCCACAACAAGTACAAATATAACTCTGTCATTGTCCATGTTGGTGTGAATAACATGACACGTACCTCCCTGTACTACATGAAAAGAGACATGGAAGAGCTCTCCGATCTTGTAGCCCAGGCAGGTATGACCCTAGCTCTGAGTAGCTTTCTGCCATCACCCAGAATGATACCACAGTACAAGGACAAAATGATTGACTTCAACAATTGGCTAAGCTTCTGGTGTCATTCTAAGGGGATCCAGTATCTGTCTGCTTGGGATGACATGGTCGACAGACCATGATGCTTTGCCACAGATGGCCTGCACCTGTCGCCCCTGGGATTCCGGATACTGGCTAAGGCTCTTGCTGCCCCTATAGTGCCTTTTTTAGGCAAGGTTCAAATAACAAATTCACCACTGTAACAGGAACAGGCAAGCAAAAACTGGGGGTAATGCTACACAATGCTAGAAGTCTAAATCTCAAAATGCACTCACTCGAGGCACTCCTTAAAATGGAGAACATCGATATATGTGCAGTGACTGAGACCTGGTTCAAGGCTCCAGAAAGCACCCCTGCACTACCAGGCTATAACTCATACCACACTTTTCGGCCATGTAACCTGGACCGAAACACCAAAGGCGGAGGTGTGTCCATATTCATTAAGGATATCCACACCTCCAGGCTAGTTGCTCAGCATAATGCATCCGAGGTTATCCAAGTGCAACTAACTTTGGGCAAAACTGCAATCCAAATTGTAGCTTGCTACAGATCCCCCACCATGCCCCAGGATTTGCACTCCTCTTTTCTTGATGTACTGGAAAATATTAGGTTTCAACCAAACACCCTAATAATGGGAGACTTCAACTACCCCACCATTAACTGGGAAAATTACTCGTGTGCCAACTCCTTAGCTCAACGCTTTCTGGAATTCATAAACTTCAATGCCCTGGATCAACTTATCCACACCCCCACTAGGGGCAACAATATCCTAGACCTAGTCATTACCAACATGAGTGACCGGTGTGCCACACCTGAAGTCAACTCCTCGTTGGTCCGATCCGACCATAAGCTAATCACCCTTGATATCCACATCCCACCCCCACCCCCATTAAGGAAACCACGGTAAAAATTTTCTCCAAAGCCAACTTCATGCTTCTTAAGACAGAAGTGGTGAACTTCATGACACCCATGCAGATGGACAATACAGTTACAACTGCCGAATCCTACACAAATGGACTCTATAAGCACTTACACGAGTGCATGGATCGTGCTATCCCAAACAGAGCCAAGACGCTATCCTCCAAAAAAAGGAAGCCAATCTGGTGGTCCCCTGCCAAAAGCAAACTGTACAACAGAAGGAAGAAACTGTTTCAAAAGAGAGTAAAATCCCATGAGTGGAGGAGTTCCCTGGTTAGCCTCAGTAAGAAGCTGAGATCCCTTATAAGATCCTCCAAAGCTAGCTACGAAAACAAAATCGCCACTAATTCTAAGGACAACCACAAAGCATTCTATAGCTATGTCAAGAATCTCGATGGCAACACCGAGATCTGCTCTGAGTTACAGCACAAAGGCACGAAAATTACAGAACCAGCTGATATTGCCAACATCCTGGCAGATAGGTTCAGTGCTAACTTAACCCCCCCCCCAAAGGGCCCATATCTATACAGGAAGAATGCAGAGTCCCTGTAATCACAACTACGCAGGTAAAAGCTGCACTCTCTAAAGCCAAAAACACAGCATCCATGGGACCGGACAACATCCCAGGCTGCATTTTACATAAACTTCAGAACGAACTGGCTCCCACTTAAGTACCATGTTCAATAATAGCCTCACATCATTCTTTGTGCCCACTGAATTGCACACAGCAACAGTTATCCCACTCCACAAAGGGGGAGCCACCACTGATCCCGGGAACTATCGACCTATTAGCCTGACGAGCCTGGTCTGCAAGGCTATGGAACTATTCATCATGGAACTCATAAACAAAGACATTGGTAACCTCTAAACTTTGGATCCCACCCAGTTTGGGTTTGTGAAAGGCAGATCATGTCTCCTGAACCTAATCGACTTCTTTGAGGCAGTCACCAAAACCGTAGATGTGGGTAAGGTGGTTCACACAGCCTATCCTGACCTCGCCAAGGCTTTCGACACCATCCCCCATTCTGGAATTATAGCTAAACTCACTAAACTAGGTATAAATCCCTATGTCACAAGATGGGTTGCCAACTGGCTCACTGACGGAACCCACACTGTAAAAGTTGCAGACTCCAAATCTGACCCCAAAGCAGTGACAAGTGGAGTACCACAGGGTTCCATCCTGGGACCTCTCCTGTTTGGTATCTACTTCTCTGAAGTACAGGCTAACACAGAAGGCCTCTGGCTAATGAAGTTCACAGATGACTGCAAACTAGGAGCCATAGTCAAGTCCCCAAATGATGTGGACATCCTACAGAAGGGCCTTGCTGAGACAGATGCCTGGTGTCAGAGCCATGGCCTCAAGCTCAATGCCAAAAAATGCAGTGTCATCCCCTTTGGTAAAAACTCTGTACCCATGAACTACCACATAGGCAGCAATCTACTTAACACCGAATGTGTGATAAGAGACCTTGGGACCCAGGTGGACAGTAGTCTCTCCTTTGTTAGTCATATCGCCGCAGTAGTCAAGAAGCCCTTCTATGTGGCACACCTCATCATAAAAGGGTTCTCATCCAGGAAAAAAGAGGTCATTGTACCCCTCTACTTGACACTCATTAGACCCATTAAAGAGTACAACGCCCTTTTGGAATGTACCTCACAAGACATCTGCAGCAGCTGGAAAGGCCACAAAAGTACCTCACAAAGAGGATTACTGGCCTCAAACAAATGCCCTACACTGACCGGCTCAAAAAACACTAGCTTTACTCCGTAGCATATCGCCTACTCCGATGTGATCTCTGCCTAATATATAAAGCTCTGTCAAACCCAGAGCTGTTGGACATACTACACCTAAAGAAATCCCAAACCCTCCGAGCTACACGCTCTAGGGACCTAAACCTTGTCACCACAATAAACAGGACATGCTGGAGGGATATATTCCTGTCCCAGAGACTTCCCATACTCTAGAACAGGCTACCCATTTATGTCAAGCAAAGTTCTTCATTAGCACTCTTCAAGAAAAATCTTGATGAGTGGATGGGAAATAGGAAATACACCCCGGGGATCATTTCTGTGTCTCTGCTGGACAGTGGCACAAGAAAATAACTTTCTTAAGTGGCATAAGCCAGGGAACCTTGCTGGATAGGCTTACGTAGGCCCTTGGGCCGATAGCCTAGTATCTACCTATGAAACTATATAGGGTTGACATGGCTTGAGGAGGCCTTGGTGGAAAAATGTTGTCCATCGACTGACCAGTTACATATTGTTCTACACCTGATGGAACTTAGATTGAAAAATAATTTTATTTTTTATGAAGGTGAGTACTTCCATCAGATTAACGGTGTTGCAATGGGGGCCAATTCTTCCCCCACATATGCCAATATTATTTTGGACTGGTGGGAAAAAAACTTTGTGTTTAATTCCAGATTTAGTGAGTGCTAGTCTCATTATCAGAGGTTTTTGGAAGATACTTGTATATTTTGGAAGGATTCTGAGGAAATATCGTATGAATTTTGGGGGTATTTAGAATCCACTACCATATTTCTACAATTTACGAGTAACATTAGTCATGACAGGCTTGACTTTTTGGATGCGAGTCTCTTGAAAACTTCAAGTCGAAAGTGTTCCGAAAGGACACGTTTTCTAACTCTTATTTACACGTTTCAAGTGCTCACCCTTTTATACAAAAAAAAAGAATATATTTAAGGGTCAACTTATTCGGGCCTCTAGGATGACATCAGTGGATGGTGATTTTGAGGTAGAATGTGATTTTATTGAGGGCCTCTTTGGAAAGGGGTTACCCTGGAGAAATATTGAGGGGCATACAAGGTTATGTTGGGAAACTCTGTCATTCTAGATATTGCCCTTTGTTGGGTAGAGGGTCTGAGACTAATTGTCACCAATCAGTTGATAAAGGTAGTTTGAACTATCCCAGAGCTCTTGTATTGGATTATAATGTTGATTCTAAAGTTATTATGGAGGTGATCAGTAAGGAATGGGATAAATTTTGTTCCTTTACTGATTTGAAAGGTATTAAAAAGGAGCCCATGAAAGTTATATATAAAAAGGGTAGGAATATGAAAGACTTATTTGTATTTGAAGGGGCAAAGCCTTCAAAGGGGGGGGGTGACAATACTAAAAGGAAAGGAACCTACAAATGTGGTTCCTGCGCACAGTGTATTTTTATTTTTGATACAGACTGTGTAAACATTGCTAGTAGAAACAGACACATTCATAGTAAATGCTTTAGCAATTGTAATACCAATGGGTTAATATATATGGCACTATGTAAGATCTGTGGGGGGTTTTACTTGGGCAAAATGGAGCAAAAACTCAAGAAGCGGATTTACGAACACACATATGAGATTAAAAAGGCAAATGTGAATAACGCTCTAAATAAACATTCTTTGGTGTGCCCACAAGCAATCTTTACATTCTTTGTTTTGGAGGTGGTTGTGGCTGATGTCAGAGGGGGTGCCTGGGAGACTATCCTAGAGTATAAAAAATTACTTTGGCAAATTACTTTGGATGCAGCTAACCCCCTGGCTTAAATGAAAATATTTCATTAGCACCTTTGCTTAAGCTTAGAGCTGCAAAGCTGTGTTTTTTTTCAATTCTTCCCCTGATATTTATTTCCATACTTTTATACATTTTTATCATATTTATTTTCATACTTTTATACATTTTTATCATTACATATTTATTAAAATGGGATATCCACATGCACTTTGATTTTTATTTTTTTATTTTTTATGCTATATGAAAATATTATTGTTTTAAACTGCTGTTACAGTTCATGTTCAGTTTGTGTTTATAGAAGAAGTTTTTTAGTCAGTTATTTATACTACTTTTACTATGGACCCGTTGTTTTTAGTTTTAATGTTAGTTAATTCTTAAATGTGATTCATTTAATTATGTGATGTTTTTTCATTGGTTAGGTTTGGATCACAAGTGAGTGGTATGTTTATTCTGATGAAGTTTTTTATCAACGAAAACGTATGTAGAGTGTATCTAGTGTTAAATAACCCCAATACTCCCAACCCCTGTCCTGATAACACACCCTTAATACAGCTACCTTACTTAATACCTACTTTACTGATACTATTAGTGAGTTAATTCCAAATGCTAACTCCTCTAACCTCACCAACACCCCCTCCAGTTCTAATCAAATCAATTCCTTTTCACTCAAACCTGCATCTATGAACTACATTAAATACCTCCTCTGTAAACTCAAACCTTACTCTCCCTCAGTGGACAACCTACCTCCATTCTTTCTCAGACTTGCTGCAAGCTCAACAGCCCTTCCTATATGCATACTCATTTATCGTTCTCTATCAGAGTCCACTGTCCCCTCACTATGGAAACAGTTCTTTAACATACCCATTAACAAAGCTGGTAACTCTACTGATTTTGCTAACTACCACCCCATAGCTATACTAACCCCCTGTCAAAGATACTGGAAAAATATGTTCACAATCAAATGATGTAATATCTGTTACAAGAAAATTTACTCAACCCTACCCAACATGGATTTCATCCTAACCATAGTACCTTTACTGCCCTTATTTCCTTCTCTCACTCCATTGCTCTTGCTAGAAGCAACAACAAACCGGTCTGCTGCCTCTTCCTCAACCTCTCTAAAGCCTTTGACACTTTCACCCCATCCTTTTCTCCAAACTTAGTGACCTCAACCATCTCCTCGTTCTCCAGCTACCTCTCCAACTGGCAACAATCAGTTAAATGACTCTCTGTTGTATTCTCCTTTCCACCCATCCAATGGGAGTCCCTCAAGGATCTAATCCTTGGTCACCTACTCTTCAACATCTTCACCAACCACCTCTCCTCAGCATGTCCTCTCTCTAATCTCATACACTACGCCAACTGACTGTACCATCATCTCTGGTGACACCATCTTTGAACTACATTCCCTCATACAAAATTCCTTCAACTCCATCGACAAATGGCTCACTACTGACCAACTTATACTTAACCCCCCAAAAAACAAACCTCTGCTATTCCTTCCCAAATCACTCTCCCTCCACAAATCCTCCTTCACTATCACCTCTTCTAACAATACCACAATCAACTTAGAATCCCAAACTAAACTCCTAGAGGTAGTCATCAACGACCAACTTAAATACGAACTACAGTCGTCCAACATTGCATTAAGAAAACCCACCAAAAACTTGGACTACTCTACAGAAATAAAAAGTTCCTAACAGAAGATTTGTGACGGTCACTAGCTCACACTTATCTTCTCCCCTGTCTCCTCTATGGCTCTCAAATCTTTACTAATCTACAGACCTCTGTACGATCCAAACTCAAGAGGACCTATAACAAAGTTTCACAGTTTGCTGCTAACTAGTCCCCTAACTCAAATCACTGTCTTTCACTCTCTCCCTTAAATTGGCTTGAGCTCCCCCAACAACTTCAACTCTCTCAGCTATCTGTCATACATTCCATTCTCTACAAATCCACTGCCTGTCCAAGCATCTACTCTGATCACTGTCTTCACTCCAGCTAGAACCCTCAGGAGCTCTAATCTACAACAACTTGAAATATTTCAGCCCAAAAAAAAAAAACATGGGTCAAAACTTATGCAGCTACTCCTCTGCCCAAAACTGGAACAAGCTTTCCCTTGACATCAGAAAAATAACATCAATTCATGAATTCAAAAGGTTCTAAAACTATATCTACTCAACACCTCAACCTGTTACTATAACTCCTAGTCCTCCTGCACTATCTGATGCTGCTCAATAACTATCTGATGCTGAGTATACTGTGCATCTTGCAAAGATTCTCTCTAATAGTTTATCTGCTGTTTACTGACTCAGATCTGTGGATAAATATCTTTCTGATATTTCTAAATCCTATAACTCACCATGGAATTCACTTTCTTAAACTGTTTCAAAGGCAAGGAACTCCATTCCTCTCTCTCTCTCTCTCTCTCTTTAAAATAAATAAGCAGCTTAAACCCATACAAAACTCACATAAAACAGTATCCTTCGAATACACTGTCATGCTCTCACTCATCTCTTGGTTAAAACAACTTAGCTTAACCCATCCTAAAAGTTAGAACTCAAAGTACTATTTCAAGTAAAATCAAAGGTCATAAATCATCTGAGTTCAACTTTCCATTTCCTTATCCCACTCTGGTCTTTTCATCTCTCTACTTTTTTTTTCATAAAAGACATCCTTATACACTCTACCATCCTTCAGTCTCCTTCTCCTCTCACACAACTATCACTATATCTAACCTACATTCTTTTTCCTTTTACCCCGTCAGTATTTTTGCACTTATCTTTCCTGCTTTATTTTCTCTTTTCTTAAATTTCTCACTTCACATCCTCTTTTCCTACTGTCAACCTACCAACCTGCATCTCAGCGGTTTCTCAATAGTTTATATACTGTAATGATTAATCCTTTTATTATTTTCATCACACATTTTATACTCCTCATTACTTTTTTCTTGCAAATTAGTATAATTATAGCTCCATCACTTCAGTCTTATATGATAGTATCACTAAATTATTGTACAGCATTATATAATACCTCTTTTTTTTATTTCTTTCATAGGTTCATACGTACTAGGCTAGCTACACTTGTGAGCCATTTTAAGCCTAGTCAGTTTCCCTTTTTAAGCTCAAAATTAACCTCTCTCATTTGGTTAGAGATTGATGCTGCCCATCCCATGGTCGATAATGAGAAGTTATGTACCTACCATAACGTTCCATGTTAGTTGTCTTCTCTCGCCTTCTTTCTTGCTTGATGGGTTCGGAGCCGATCCTCGGCTCCGACTGCACTGCTAAGCTCGAGAGTCACTTTTACCAGCTCGAGGCAGCCCCATATCCCATGATGCAAGGCGGTAAGTACCCAGATCTCGTTTGATGACAAAAGGGCAATAGCACCAAGCATAAACACTTCCCAAAGGAAGAAAGAAAAGCCTGCAGGATAGAAGAAGGACCAGCTCTGAATGGTCTTCAGCATAATAATTCCTTGTAGAAAAAGGTCTGTCCAGGCCTGGGGGAAGGAGGGAGGGTCGCAAGAAAGAAGGCGAGAGAAGACAACTAACATGGAATGTTATGGTAGGTACATAACTTCTCAATGTTAAGTTGTCAATCTCGCCTTCATTCTTGCTTGATGGGACCGCGTCCCTAGCACCTCTATCCTGGGTGGCTCAATGGAACAGACTCTTGAGGACTGTAGAGCCAAAACTGGCTCTTTCCCTGGAGGCCAAGTCCAATTTGTAATGGGAAACAAAAGTATGAGGAGTGGCCCAAGTGGCCGCTGCACAAATAGTGTCTAAAGGAAGTTTAGCTTGAAAGGCTGTAGAAGTAGCTAAGCTTCTAGTTGAATGTGCTTTAGGTTTTGAGCACAGCTGTTTTCCCCTGAGCCGATAAATTTCAGAGATGACAGAAGAAAGCCATCTAGATAAGGTCACTTTTGAGACAGGAAGGCCTTTCTTGTTATCAGCATAGGAAACAAAGAGTTGATCGGATTTCCTAAATTGTTTAGTTCTGTCCAAATAATATCTGAGTTGGCGGTGGACATCAAGATAATATAGTTTTTGTTCCGATCTGTTTGAATAGTTTGGAAAAAATACAGGGAGATCAATGGATTGATTCAAATTAGTCTTTGAGGCGACCTTAGGCAAAAAGGTCGGATTAGTTCTCAATGATACTCTGTCTTTGTGAAAGACCAAATAGGGGGGTCGAACCGATAGAGCATGAAGTTCAGACACCCTCCTGGCAGATGTAATAGCCACTAGGAATAAGGTTTTCCATGAAAGAAATTTCAGGGGGCAAGAAACAGCTGGCTCGAAGGGGGGAAGAATCAAGGATGTCAGCACTAAATTTAGATCCCATTGAGGAGGAGGATTCCTGACTGGAGGCTTCAGAAGGAAAATTCCTTTCAAGAAGGCTCTACAAAGCCTGTGGGACATAATATTGCGATCTGCGAACCCAACATGAAAGTTCGAGATAGCAGCCAATTGAACTCTAACTGTGGAAGAAGAGGAGCCTGTATGAAAAATCTCCGCTAAGAAATCCAAAACTGCCTGAACTGGGGCAGTGAAGGGATCAATATTCTTGGCTTTAGCCCAATAAGAGAAACGTTTCCATTTGCTTGTATAAATCCTCCTGGTAGAGGATTTTAAAGAAGCTACTAGAATGTCTCTAACGGGGTTAGAGATCAAAGGAAGCCTGGCTAAGGAAGGAAGTGGAGCAACCATGCTGTGAGGTTGAGAAAAGGGATAGACCAGTGCAGCTGACCGGATTGGTGAATCAGAAGATCTGGCACTGGGTCCAGATGCCACGGCTGCACCAAAAGGTGACGATGGAGGAACGGAAACCAAATTTGTCGAGGCCAATAAGGAGCAATGAGAATCATTTTGGCTCTCAAAACAGTTGCTTTCTGGATAACTTGAGGGATAAGGGGAAAAGGAGGAAAGGCATAAAGAAGTCCCTGGGGCCAATCCTGGGTCAGAGCATCTCTGGGGGGATGGCCTGGCAGAGGGAAGAGAGAGAAGAAGTCTGGGCATTTGCTGTTTTGGGGAGTAGCAAAAAGATCGCAACATGGGCGACCCCATTCCAGAAAAATCTCTTCCACTATAGATTGCTTGAGAGACCACTCGTGAGGCATGAGAATAGCTCTGCTCAATCTGTCCGCTAAAATGTTGGTTTTCCCAGGGATGTGCGTTGCTACCAGAAACCGATGAGAGGAGATCGCCCATTGCCAAAGTCTGAGCTTCTCGACACAAGGGGTAGGACTTGGTTCCGCCCTGTTTGTTGATATACCAAACTACAGACATGTTGTCTGTGTGGACTGCAATTGTCCCTACGGGAAGAAAGTCGTTGAGGGCTTGCAACGTTAAAAGCACTGCTCTCATCTCTAGGACATTTATGTGCAGGTGGCACTCGAACGGTTGCCACGTCCCATGAACCATCCTGCCCTGATAATGACCCCCACCCGATCAGGGAGGCATCCGTGGTGACAGTGGCTACCGGGGATGGGGTACAAAGTGTCTGCCTTGGTGAATCTGGGGAGAAGTGATCCACCAAGCAAGATGATTTTGCAAATCTGTGTCACCAGAATTTGGTGACGCATTGGAAGTTGTTGGTAAGACCACTGAGTGAACAACATCCACTGAAGAAGGCGCATGTAGAAGCGAGCCAGGGGAAGAAGGGTAATGGCCGCAGCCATGAGGCCTAATACCTTTAGAACCATTCTGGCCTGTACTTTCTTGTTGGCTAGAATGATCCTGACATGACTTTGAATGTCTGAAACTCTTTGATCTGTAAGGGTAGCTGACATCCGAACAGTGTTTAAGTTTGCCTATGAAAGTAATAGACTGGCAGGGCGATAAGGATGACTTTTCGAAGTTGATCGAGATGCCCAAATGAGAACAAAGATTTATTGTGTAATCCCTGGCTTGAACTAGCTGATGCCTGGTGGTGGCTGAAAGGAGCCAGTCGTCGAGATACGGAAACACCTGGAATCCTTGACGTCTCAGGTGAGCCGTGACCACTGCCATGCATTTGGTGAACACTCTGGGGGCTGTAGTGAGAGCAAAGGGCAGGGCTCTGAACTGGAAATGACTGGACCCCAGCTGAAAGCGGAGAAATCTCCTGGAGCGTCTGTGAATTTTATGTGATAGCACGCATCCTGAAGATCTATTGAGCACATCCAGTTGTCCTTCTGTAAGAAGGGCAGAATTGACTGAAGAGTGACCATTCGGAATCTTGTCTTCCTCACAGACTTGTTGAGTCTGCTGAGATCCAATATTGGTCTCCAGTCTCCCGTCTTTTGGGGGACCAATAAGAACCTTGAGTAGATTCCGGGCTCTGAATGGTCTGTTGTAACTGGCTGAATGGCTCTTTTTTGCAGTAGTTTTAAGACTTCTAACTCTGCAATTTCCCTTAGACCGGGTGGTACATCTGGAAGGGAATTTGAGGGATAGAA
Source organism: Protopterus annectens (assembly GCF_019279795.1). Classification (NCBI taxonomy): domain Eukaryota; kingdom Metazoa; phylum Chordata; order Ceratodontiformes; family Protopteridae; genus Protopterus; species Protopterus annectens. The sequence goes on from NC_056733.1 coordinate 1,593,396,414, forward strand.
AGGACTTTCCTCGAAAGGAATTTTGTAACCCTCGGATATGATCGACTGTACCCATCTGTCTTGAGTGAGGGAACGCCAGGCTTCTGGGTACAGCGATAGTCTTCCCCCGACTGCCTCCAAGGAGGGACAGCCGGGCAACATCTCAGGGATGCTGAAAGGGCTTGTCAGAGAGACTCTCTGTTTCCCTGGTTTTGTGGACCCCCTCTGCCTCTAGAGCGGCGTCTGTTGTTGTTACCCCTCTGCCTCTAGGGGTAAACTGACCACGTGAATCCGGCGTGACTCCTTGGGATTTACGGAACCACATTTTGCCACCCTTCTGTCCTTTGGGGTAAGGTCTAGAAGGGGTGGAAAAACGGACTCCTACGGCAGAAAGAGTTTTGCCGTCCTGCTCACACCTGGTCAACGTTTCCTTCACTTGAGGGCCAAACAAAGCTGACCCATCAAAGGGAGAGTTTGTGAAGGATGCCTTAAAGGGATCTGCAAAATTACATAGCCGCATCCAGGCTTGGCGTCTAAGAGCCACACCTGTACCTGCGGCCCTACTCGCTCCATCAGCAGCATATGATATCAGCCGCATGGAGGAGTTTGCAATGGAGTTAAGAGTTCCTAGCTGCAAAGCAATTTTTTCCTGAGCCCCTGCAGCTGTAGGATCCTGCACAACTTCACCTAGCTCCTTAAGGATATCCCTTTGGAGTCTGGTGAAGTGACATAGGTAGTTCAGCGAACGCATAGCAAAGGTCGCTGAAGAAAACATCCGCTTACCATATCTATCCATGGTCCTAGAGTCCTTATTAGGAGGATGGACAGGTATGGAAGGATCTGCAAGTTCCTTCTTGGTGGCAGCCGCCACCACCATAGCATCAGCGAGGACACCTTTTGTGAGGAATAGCTTGTCCGACGGGGCAGTAATAAATTTAGAAGGCCTCCTAGGGACTGGCTCTACAGAGTCAGGAGCAGCCCATGCCTTTCGAGCAATAACCTGCATAAGGGGGTCGAAAGGCGGAGACACCCAGGAGGTGGAGGGCCGAGATCCAAACGCCTCCAGGTATACTGACTCATCCTCAGAGGGATTATTGGTGGGCCAGTTTCCCCTCTGTCTAAGGAGTTCTAGGATGTCTGAGAAGGAGACATCCTCAGAGGGGGATCTTGGGGATCCCTCTGACTCATCTAAGTCAGTATCTGAAGTGATAGACTCGGGGGAGTCTACGTGTTTCCTCTTACAGGTCCTCTTCCGCGGAGGATCTCCCGACAAATCAGGAGAATCCTCGGAAGAGGGGGATATTCCCAGTGGGGAAACCTGAGGTGGAGGATCTCTGGGTCCTGGAGCAAGAGAAGTGGCAGAGATGTCAACAGGCACTATAGAGGGAGGAGCTAAGGGAACAGACTGCTGGCTGAGACCAGTGGCCAGCACACTCTTCATCACCTCGAAGGCTCCCCTCCCAGGGAGGTCCGAAAGAACCCGCTCCAAAGAACTAGGAACTCCAGGACCCACCGAAAAGGAAGGCTCCGAGGCAGATGTCGGAGCCGAGCTCACCAAGGCTGAGGCTCCAAGGGGAAGAGCGGGCTCAGACAAGGGTCCGATGCCACTCACCCCCTCGGAGGAGACCAGGGAAGCCCGGCCACCGAATCCCTCTAAGGAAGGTCTCGAAGAGGAGATAAGAGTAGAGGCTGAAGGAGCAGAAGGGGGTATCTGTCCCTCAGCCGTAGCAGAAACCATTCCCGAAGACTCCAACTCCAAACTCTGGGGTAGAGTCGAAGGAGGAACTGCAATGGGGTGTGGACTAATAGTCGTCTGCTGAGACGGACTATGTAGCATTTGGGCCAGTGCCTGTGACTTTAGTAATCTACTGACCACTCTCTCCAAATCATGGTCAGAAAGCCTGGATGACCTTGAAGATCGGCTCCGATGGCTCCGTTCCGAGAGGAGAGGCGAAGCCGGAGCCGAAAGTATCGGCTCCAAGGAAGGGGACCTAGACCTCTTCCTCGAAGGAACCATCGGAGCCGATGAAACCACAGGAACTGTCGGAGCTGACAACTTATTGGCACCGACAGGTAGCTTCGATGCATCGGCTCCAGCCGGAGCCGATACGGCCATAAAAGTAAGGGTGTCGGAGCCGATCGGAGCCGACACCGATGCCTGGGCCACATGGTGGTCGGAACCGATCGGAGCCGACACCGAAGTGGTCGAACCAGAATCTGCACTGATAGCCATCGGTGCCGAAGGTTTAGGTAATCCAGAATCGGCTCCAGCCGGAGCCGATCTCGACTCTGAATGAGTCGGAGCCGAGGCCACAGGCTTGGACACAGAAGCCTGGGCCTTGGAAGACTTAGAAGTCTTAGATGGGGCCGACTTAGCCGGAGAGCCCTCCGGCTTAAGAAGGCCCCCTCAAAATCAATTTATTTCTTCTTTCCTGCAGGACTCTCTGGTTAAAAGAATGACATATAGCACAGGAGTCCTGCAGGTGAAGAGGCCCCAGACAGTAAAGGCAAGAAGTGTGACCGTCTGTCAGAGACATCTTCTGACAGCACGAGTCACACTTCTTAAAGCCTGAGACCCTTTCCTTAGACATGGTGAATAAAACACACACACAACACCAGTCCAAGAAATTAAATTAAATATATCAAAAAGGTATCAATAACAGACACACACACACACCCTAACAAGGGGGGGGATGGGATGGGAGAAAGTCTGACTGAAAGTTATAAGGAGACAGGGAAAATTTTTGTCAGAAAGGGACTAAAACTATGTTAAAACTAATAATTTTAAGTTTTTTTGAAGAAAGGGGCTAAAATAGTAATGTAAAAATTCACTTACCAGGAGCTGGTAAAAGGAGGACCTCATCAGCTTAGCGGCAAATGAGATCGGGTACTTACCGCCTTGCATCATGGGATATGGGGCTGCCTCGAGCTGGTAAAAGTGACTCTCGAGCTTAGCAAGTGCCGAGTTGGAGCCGAGGATCGGCTCCGAACCCATCAAGCAAGAATGAAGGCGAGATTGACAACTTAACATCTATATATTACTCTTAATAATAATAACTGGGATCATACCAAAGACAGTTTGAGGGGACCAAAGCATGGAATAAAGCACTTAGTAGCTGCCTCTGTTAGTAGTGCCGGGGACAGTCCTGGGGTAAATTTTCTGTTTCCCATCCACAGATCCAATCTGCTCTTGAATATGAAGATGGATGAGCTTTGTTTTATGTGGATGGGGAATCTGTTCCAGAGCAGTGGTATTCTCGGTATGATATACCTCTCCCTCCAAATCATTCTGTTGATGTTGCAGAACAGGTTTAGATCCCCAGACCAAGTATTTCTGATGCCATCTGACTTGCTGATGTGCAGTAAATTCATCAGTACTGGGAATGGGTCAGATAATGCTCTGTATGCCAGATAAGGGTCACCTCTTAGCAGTCTTTAGGTTACTAAATATAGTGACAAAGCTTTGAGTTGATCTAAGGAGGATATGTTGTTCAGGCCATGTTTTCTTTTAGTAAGTATCTCTGTTGGCATTTCAGTTGTTACATGTGTCTGGACAGAAACAAGCCAAAGGGGGCATTATACTTAATGACTGGCCTAATAAGGGCTGCGTAAAGGGGGGAAATGATATGCTAAGATCTAGACACAATTCCATTGTTTATAAGTTGTGCAACATAAGGACTTTCTTACGACAGTGGACACATGTTGGTCAAAGGTTCCCAAATTGCAAACAAAAGGGTAAACTCTTATAGGAATATTGTCAATGTGGTAGCTCCCTGGCATAGATGACTTCCAAAGGATACAGTAATGCATTTTTGGCATTTAATTTTAGTCCAATATATTGGCAGCAGTTATTTATTTGGATCAAACCTTTCTGCAGGATGGTATGTCATTTAGGGATCAAAAAACTGCTCTTAGCTTGCAGTAATCTGCAAGCTTAGTCAACTAGAGCCCTTTGGTATTAGCTTTTACTTTAGAAAAGTAGATACCAAACAAGAGAGGTTCCAGAAAGATTAGTTGTGTAAAATCTTACCATAACCATAGATGTCCTTTTCTTCCATGTTGCAGTATTCTCACATGTGGGATCCTCCGCCTCAGGCGACCCGAATGTCCGGCTCCTATGCCAAAGCTTAGACTGGTTGCTGTCAGGTGTGCGGGACATCACATGCAGGGCCATAAACTGTAGGCCATAAATGTGACGTCTGCATGCACAGACCTCAAAACTGACTGCCCAGCTGGACAACAGTGTAAGGAAAACAGGAAGGATACCATCCAGACAGGGAAAAGGTCATAAAGGGAGACAGGAGGGAGGTAGGGAAGAAATACTCCAACATGGGAGAGAAGGACATCTATGGTTATGGTAAGATTTTACACAAGTAATCTATGCCCTTCTATCCCCATGTTGCAGTATTCTCACATGTGGGAGAGTATCACAGCTCAAGCAGGTCAAAGGGTGGAGGAAGAGGTAGCAGTCTTCAAGAAACCATGGAGGATGGCTCTTGCAAGTCCTGCCCTGGCTCTGGAGAGGTTGTCTAATTTATAATGTTTGGTGAAGGTATGTACAGAGGACCATGTGGCTGCCTCTAGGATAGTGGCCATATCCAGACCTTTGAGGAAAGCCACTGAAGAGGCCACTGCTCTAGCAGAGTGTGCCTTAACAGTGCGGGCTGTTTACCATTGAAAGAGTAACAGAAGGTAATAGTTTTGCATATCCAGGAGGATACTGTTTGGATACAGCTTTCCCCAGGGCGCTGGGGTGAAAGGATACAAAGAGCTCATTGAACTTTGTAATGTCTTTGGTCTTGGCCAGATAAAACCTAAGTTAACTTTGAATATTAAGGGAATGGAGCACTCTCTCACTCTTATTCTGTGGCGAAGGGTAAAAGGTGGGTAAAATGGATAGACTGGTTAAGGGAGAGTTCATTGACCACTTTGGGCATGAAGGAGGGGTTGATCCTAAGAGTTACACTGTCTTTGTGGAAGATAGTGTAGGGAGTAGTGGCCATGAGTGCTTGCAGCTCAGAGACTCTCCTAACTGAAGTAAGGGCTACTAACAAGACAGTCTTCCAGGTGGCAGAAGCCACCGAGTCAAAGGAGGCAATGGTAAGTTTCTCCAGTACATAGTTCAGATCCCATAGAGCAGGGATATGTTTTCTTGGTGGTCTGATGGGGAAAACTCCCTTAAGAAAAAGTTTCAACTCCAATCTGGATAACAGACGTGGATCAATACGTAAGCAGGCTGAAATGGCTGACAAATGGACTTTTACTGAAGAGTATGAAAGTTCTGATTTTAGGAGCTGACACACAGGCTAGAACTAGAGGAACATCCACTTGGAAGGGGTCTAATTGTCTTTGAAGACACCACCTGGAGAACCTTTTCCATTCTGATACATAAGATCTCCTGGTAGTGGGTTTTCTGGCCTCATGCAGGACAGATAACAACTCCTCAGAAAAGAGGTGTCTGAAAGGGATCAGAATTTTATCACCCACAGGGTTAGGTTCAGGGCTTTCAGATGAGGATAAATGAGGAATCCCTTCTGTTGTGTAAGTAGATCCACCTTGTGAATCAAATTGTATTGACTGCCCTTGGCAAGAGACAGAAGGAGGGAATCAGTGCTGCCTTGGCCAATAGGGGGGTCACCAGCAAGATTTTTGGTTTGCCCTTCTGAATTTTCAGCAGGACCTTCTGAATGAGAAGGAAGGGGGGACATAAAGGAGCAGCCCCTTCCAAGAAATAGAAAATGAATCCACTTTCCACGTTAATAGGGAGGGTAGTCTGCAGCAGAATAGTTGAAGAAATATGTTCTGAGGGGAGGCAAACAGATCTATCTGTGGGGTGCCCATCAGTGTACAAAGTCTAAGAAAACATCTCTGTGTAACATCCATTCGTGAAGTTGAGAGAATGATCTGCTGAGGGCATCTGCCTGATGATTGTCCTGAGATGGGATGTAAACCACCTGCAGTAAGACATTGTACTGGGTGTCCATCTCCCATGCATGTATTGCTAGCCCACACAGTAAGTATGAGCTGCCCCCCCACTTGCTGATGTATCACATCACAGTGGTGTTGTCTGTGAAGACCTGAAGGGGACCCAGTTGTAATAGAGGGAGAAAGGTCTTTAGAGCAAGAAGGAGAGCAGTCATTTCCCTTGCAATGACATGCTTTCTCTGGAGGGAGGGCTCCCATGGAGCCTGTATCTTGAGACCGTTCATAGTGGCCCCCCATCCTAGATCCGAGGCATCTGTGTGCATGAATTGCACTGGGTTGGTGGGTTGCAGAGGAAAGCCTGAGTTCTGGCTTATTTGTTGGATCCACCACCTCAACTCTTTCTTCAGGCAGGGCAAGAAGGGCTCCTGAAATTCCAGAGGGTGATTGTGCTGAGACCAGACATTCTTCAAGTACAACTGGAACTTCCTCATGTGCAACCTGGCAAGGAGCAACATAGGAAAAGTAGCCGCATGAAGCCTAGAATATGGAGGAATTGTCTGACACAGATGTGGTTGACAAGAAATAACTCCTGGAAGTAGCTGTTTAGGGAATAGACCTTATCCTGTAGCCCAAGAAGGTTTGGTCTTGGGATGGAGTGAGGGAGGATTTTTTAGGTTGAGGGTAAACCCCAGACTCTGAAGGAGGGACATTGTGAATTGCAGGCGAGTCCTGAGAATACTTGCCTCTTCTGCCAGGATTAAGAGGTCATCCAGATAAGGGTAAATTTGTATGCCTTCTATTCAGCAGTAGGCTACTGCTGGGGCTAAACACTTTGTGAAGACCCTTGGTACTGTAGATAAACCAAAGGGCAAGGCAGTAAACTGAAAGTGCGAAGATGGCACAACAAAGTGCAGAAATCTCCTGCAGTCTAGGTGGATGGGGATATGTATGTATGCTTCCTTCAGGTCCAAAGTGGCCATGAAAGCACTGGGTGGCAGTAGTAGAAGGAGGGTCTGAAGGGATAGCATGCGGAAGGACGGTACCTGCAAGGAAGGGGTTTAACAGAGACAGATCCAGTATAGGCCTCCAAGGCCCTCCTTTTTTGGGACCAGGAAGATTCTGGAGTAAAACCCTTGACCCTCTTGGCTTCTGGGAACCCTTTCTATGGTGCCCTGTGAAAGTAAATCTTGGATAATCTGAGGTATCAAATGGAGATTTTTTTTTAGAGAGAGGGGAATGCCTTTTGGTACAGTTTTTTTTTCTGCCAGTTCATAAAATATCCTTTTTCCATTATTGAGAAGACCCAGCAGTCTGAAGTGATATGAGGTAAACAGTGAGAGAGACGGGTGGAAAGGGGAAGGTGATCTAGGCAGTCACGCATTATTTGTTCCGTTCTGGAAAGGGCTGCCTGGGGGTGGATTGGGAAGAGGCAGTCTTGAGAGATGCAGTTTTTCTGGACCCTTTCCTATGTTTTGAGAAAGCAGAGGAAGGAGCAGGTGCTCTTCTCCTAACAAAAGTGGGTTTAGCCGGGTAGTTCCTAAAAAGTTTTGGAACCGGCGAGACCAATAAATGAGGTCCTGAAGTTTCTTGTTTTTTTCCTGTAAGGTTTTGAATAGTTCTGCAGACTGCTTGCCAAATAGGAATTTGTTGTCCGTGGGGGCATCTAAGATCTTGTTTTTGAAATCATCAGGGAGGGGTTGCAGTCTGCGCCAAGAGTACCTGCGCAGTACAGAGGCTGAGGCAGCTGATCTGGCTGAAGCCTCAGCAGCATCATAGCTGCATTTTATGGAATGTCTGGCAACTTATGCTGCTAAGGGTAGCTTAGAGGCAACATGGCGTTTGGTAGGGGAATCAGGCAAGGAAGAGAGTAGTGAAGTTGCCTGATAGACTAGATCCAAGGCATATTTAACTCATTAACCCTGAGTATCTTTTCAGAGTGCCTTAGTGCTTACATCCGAGCGCTCTCTGAGGCTTTTGAAAATGTATGCTGTTTCACCCAAGTGCCTTCCACAAGCGTAGGTAAATTCTCAGCCTGTTTTTAGCTCCACTGTTAGAAATTAAGTTGAAAAAGTACCTAAACTTTGCCAGGTACCTTCTCAACTTCATTTTCACTGTGAAGAATCATGTTCGTATTTAACATTTTGGAGAAAATCGGCTTGCCATGCACTGTGTATCTGCTTGTGATCAGAGCAAGCTGATTCTGTACATTTTTCAGGAATCAAGTGGTGGCAGCCAATTGGATTCTTGAAATCCAAGCCTCCAAATGCCTAACAACTCCACCCCTAGACCTAACTTTCTTTGTTCTGAGACAATAAATAGAGGGTCCTCCAGTACCAATTCCCTTTCTTTTTCTTGGATCTGCTATATTGCTACTGGAGCCGTCTATCTATTATAACAGAACATTTTCTGTACACTGTTTGTGAAGACCAGTGATAACTCATCAGCTCAACAGTGAGGAACCCTGAAAAGCAAGTACCCTACAGCTGCAACTGAGATCTTCCTTTCCACAATAAGATAAGTGTTCACTGCGTTGAATTGCACTCTGGTTTGGCAACTTTGAATACTTTTGAGGATGGACTTATTGTGAAAGGAGAAATTGCTTCTGTGCCATTTTCTTCCAAATGCTTGTACTTCAGTTTATTGTCTGGGGGGGTATATGAGCCGCTGTCTATCTAAGTAACTGAATAATGTTAAGCGTTCCCCGCATAGAATTGCACTCCAGCTTGCCTACTTTGTTGCCTCACACCTGATTTGCTTGCAGTTTCTGTGTAATGTTCCGTTTTTCCATGAGCCCCCCAAAAAACTACAGATCTGATAAAAAGTCTAGTATTAGTAGTGCATTTTAGGTCACCTGTGTTGTTCGTTAGGAAATAGTAGTCCGGCTTTAAAAATAATCAATTATGCATTTACGTCAGCTTTCCGAAGCAGTGTGAGTTGCCCTTAGCTTCTTATTGAAGTATTTATTCTTAAACAATTTGACCACATATATATTTTCCGTAATGATATTTGATGAGGAGTAGACTTTAAGTGCATGTATTATACCTTCACTGAGAAATTTCCATTTGGCACATTTGTCCAGTTATTTAATAAATAAACCGTACATGGACCACACATTTGAGAATCTTGGGAAACAAATTCAGAATTATCAGTCTGTAGTTTTCAGTTTTGTTTTTCTTACCACCTTTATGGAGTGGTATTACTTTAGCATGACTGTATAAATGTGGAAGGCTTCAGTTTTTTCCTCATTATAAGGGGCTATACTATGAAAGATGTTAGTTTAAATAAGCTGGTGGCAGACTTTTGATGGGGAGCTATTTCAGTTTCATTAGTATTTACTCATAAGGGATACAAGTATTTATTAGAAACTGCAGGTGCATAATGGCCGACTTTCTTGGTAGTAGGTTTGAGGGGTCTACTTTAGATTGACGAAAAGTCAAACTGTCGAACGCTCGCATGAGCGTAAATGCAGGAAGTCGATGTTTATTTTTTTGGATCACAGTACAGTGAGGATCGGAATATTTGCCCTTTCCTCACTGTAGTGTGATCTCGGAGTTGGAATATATATTTAGTGGGGGGCATGGGGGGCAATAGCGATTTCGAAATTCTGAATTTACGCTCATGTGAGCGTTCAACATAATGATTTTTCGTCTATATAATATAGACCCAGTTTGAGTTGGGCTATTAGCCTGGCTGGAGTGTTTTCTGATTTAGGAGTGGAAGAAGTCAGTAAATATATTTGCCATGTTTTCTAGCTTTGGCAAAACTAATGGGTTTATAGGGGAAGCTTTAATATTTCCAAGAATTTAATTTTATTTATGGTGGTCCAGAAGGTCACTGGCTTAATGTATTTACCTAGTTTTGTTTTGTTTTTCTAACATGCAGCTAGCACTGGTTTCATGTCATTTTGTTTAGAAGAGTGGTGTTACTGCTTTATTTGAATCTTTTCTATGCCAAGTTTCTTTTAGATCTGCATTTCCTTACTGCTGCATTTATCCATATTATATTATATTATTTCATACGGGAGCAAATTTACTCCATAGATCTAACAGGAATCTAGTCATTTTATGTAGTGTTAAATGTATGTCTTGATGAAGCTAACCACACTCACAGATGACACTGCTGATAATTTCTTCTATTTCTTGAACTGGTAGAGATTATGAGGTTTCTGATGTCTGCTGTCTTGGGTGAGGTTGCTGGTGGCTTATGTTTACTGGGAAGGTTTCCAACGGTTTGGTAATATGCCAGAATTTGTAGTTGTTTGGTTTTGCAAGTTCCCAGGCTAGAATACTAAGTGTATCAAACTTGTCTTGCAGCAGATGGTGTGATTTGTGAAAATCCAAATGAACAAGTATAAGAGTTTAGGTCATTATACTGAGTTTACTAAGGCGGTGTTGAAGTTCCCTAATAGTATTTCTCTATCACAGTAATCCTAAGGTCATATTACGGTTTCTGTAAGTATTTGTCTTGATATTGTGGGCTTGAAGAAAATAAATCCAGTGTGTAGTAACTTGGTGATTGTTGCTTTAGATTCTCTTCTTACGTAATGGCGGCAGCACATCATAGCATCTGGTCTTGAGTTTTGCTGCTGCCAGTACTGCCAATCCTGCAGATCGTTTGTCATTTATGTCTTATTTGAAGATGGTATTGTGACTATTTTAGCATGGATGCAGGATATGACCATGTATCTTGAGAATTCAACTGTGTGTGCTTGAATTGTCTTTATCCAGGCTAGCCTCTGCAGTATTTTGTTGCATATACTTCTTGAGTTTGTATGCATGATCTTTGATCATTTGGTGTATTGGAAAGGTAGGGGAGGATATGGATGTTAGGAAAGAGATGCGTTTCTGGACACTAGGGTAGTTTTAACATCTCTTGAGCAGATGAGCAACATCTGAGACAGGTCATGAAGACTGTTAATTACTGATTTTTTTGTTGTTTTGGATGTTGTGCATTGTTAAGAAACTCTAGGATAATTTTATCTTTTCTTCCACTGTAGGCAGTGTGTGTAGTACATATTTATAGTATGGTTACATTGCTAAGTAATGTTTTTTTTTTTGTTTTTTTTTGGGGGGGGGGGGGTTGAGTTGTAGTTGCCTGGGTTTTGAACTCATATTGTTATCTGAATTCTGTTTGCTGGATTTAGTGTCAGTATTAATGCTAAGTGTTGGGGACAATCTGTATGTTTAGTCTCTAACATATAGAACATGCTACAGTTTGGAGTGATATAAAAAAGTACAGTTGTGTACCTATCATAAATGTAGATGTTCGAGTGTATTCACTGTTGCAGTCATTACACTTGGGTTATCCTGCTGGCAGGCTACCCGCAGTCAGCCTGAATTCCAAAGTCCTGGTCCGGCGTCGGTTGCTGTCACCTCTTCCCTGACGTCAGTGCGCCAGGGGTATATAAGATGCAGCCGACGGCATTTTCTTCAGTTTTTCTTGCCCCAGATGTCAGGTGCCCCCAAAAGGTTAGGCTAAACATTTTACTTATAAAAAAGCATGCAATAACAAAAACATTACCTTCATCTACAAGCAAATACACCACATAGGTTGTATAGAATAGAGAAGTACAGATAAGTCCCAGCAATGAAAAGGGGGATGGAGGGAGGGTAATCAGGACTGCAACAGTGAATACACTTGAACATCTACATTTATGGTAGGTACACAGCTGTACTATGTTCATCGTGTTTCACTGTTGCAGTCATTACACTTGGGTTGAATGCCAAAGCTGAGCTTGGGTGGCTGGGCCTAAATAGAATTACGAGTGGCTATGAGGCCCTGCAGAACTGCAGTGGCAAAGCCTGCTCTGGATTTAGAGTAAAGAGGTAAGTGGTAGTGCTTTGTAAAAGTGTGCACTGAAATCCAAGTTGCAGCCTCCAAAATATCCTTGGTTGGTACTCCTCTGAGGAAGGCTGCTGCTCTGGTAGAATGTGGCCTAATGCCCCTAGGCAGTGTTTTGCCATGTTGTGAATAGCAGAAAAGTACAGTTTTGTACCTACCATAAATGTAGATGTTTGAGTGTATACACTGCTGCAGTCATTACACTTGGGTTATCCTGCCGTCAGGAGGTCCCTCAGTCAGCCTGAGTTCCAAAGTCTTGGTCCGGCGTCAGTTGCTGTCGCTTCTTCCCTGACGTCAGTGCGACAGGGGTATATAAGATGCAGCCGACGCCATTTTCTTCAGTTTTTCTTGCCCCAGATGTCAGGTGCCCCAAAAAGGTAGGCAATGCAAATTGCTAATAAAAAATACATATGAAAAGCAATCAAAAACTTTCAGTTACCAGCAAATACTCCCCATAGGTTTTAAAGGGTAGAAGACTTAGGTACGTACCAGCAAGAAAGAGGATAAGGAGGAAGGGTAACCTGGACTGCAGCAGTGTATACACTCTACATTTATGGTAGGTACAAAACTGTACTATGTTCATCATGTTACACTGCTGCAGTCATTACACTTGGGTAGAATCCCAAAGCTGAGGCAGGGTGGCTGGTTCTATAAGGCATTAGGGGTGGCTATAAGGCCCTGCAGCACTGCAGTGGCAAAGCCAGCTCTGGATTTAGAGTAAAGAGGCAGATGGTAATGCTTGGTAAAGGTATGTACAGAACTCCAACTTGCTGCTTCCAAAATGTCCTTGGTAGGTACTCCTCTGAGGTAGGCAGTTGAAGTGGCTGTTGCCCTGGTGGAATGAGACCTAATGCTGTTAGGTACAGTTTTCCCATGGTGTGTATAGCAGAAACGTATACAGTGTCCTATCCATTTTGAAATGGTCTGTTTTGAAATGGCTTTTCCCTGTGCTCCTGCAGCATATGCTACAAACAATTGCTCAGTTTTTCTGAAAGCTTTTGTTTTGTCCAAGTAGAAGCGTAACTGCCTGTGTATGTCCAAAAAATGCAGAAGTCTCTCCCCTTTATTCTGTGGGTTTGGATAAAAGGTTGGCAAGTGAATAGTTTGGTTTAGAGCCACACTTGATACCACCTTTGGCATAAAAGTAGGGTTTGTTCTTAAAGACACCCTGTCTTGGTGGAAAATGATGAAAGGTTCCACTGCCATTACTGCCTGTAATTCTGAAACTCTTCGTGCTGAGGTTATTGCCAGGAGCAGAGCAGTTTTCCAAGAGACATATTTTAAATCTGCTGAGTTTGCTGGCTCAGAAGGAGGTAAAGTTATTTTTTCCAAAACGAAGTTGAGGTCCCAAGTTGGAGTTGGTGCTCTATGGGGCGGTGTTATGTTTTTAGCCCCTCTGAGGTACTGCTTTAGCAAAGGATTAGAAAAAAAAGGTGGGTCCATGTTGGAATGAGCAGAGATGGCAGAGGCGTGGATTTTGATGGATGAAAAGGAGAGGCCTTTGTCCAGCATCTCAGTTAAATATTGTAGTATCTGAGGAATATTTGGGACAAGAGGGTCAAGGCTGTGAGCCTGGTTCCAGGCACAGAATCTCTTCCATTTATCCGAATAGGCTTTCCTGGTGCTAGGCCTTCTGGCCTCCAGAATGACATCCATAACAGCTTTGGAGAGAGGCATTGCTTGCTTGACTAAGGAATCTGCCATGCAGCCAGGTTTAAAGTCCTCAGCTGGCTGTGAAGTATCTGATTGTTGTGCTGAGTCAGAAGAAGTGGGATTTGAGGCAAAATCCAGGGTGGACCTTGTGCTAAGTTCTTTAAGATTGGGTACCAGTGCTGGCGTGGCCAGTCTGGGGCAATCAGGATCATCTTTGGCTTTTCTTGCCTGGCTTTTATGAGTACCTTTGGAAGGAGAGGTAGTGGTGGGAACACACATACTTGTAGGTTCTTCCAGCTGAATGAGAGGGCATCCACTTTCCATGCTTGTGGGTGGTAAGTCCTTGTGCAGAATTTCTGTAGCTGGCAGTTCATTGGTGATGCAAACAGATCTATGTCCGGGCTCCACCATTTTTGTGTTATCATTCTGAATATTTGTGGATGTAATTTCCACTCGTGCGGATCCATGATGTTTCTGCTTAAGTCGTCTGCCAGTGTGTTTTTCTCTCCTGGCAGGAATTGTGCCTGCAGATGAACTTGATAGGTTAGAGCTGTGTTCCACAAGGTCATGGCTTGTCTGCAGAGGGGATAAGAATGAGTGCCCCCTTGCTTGTTTATGTACCACATAACTGGTGTTGTCCGTCTTTAGTAGTAGTTGTCCTGGATGCAGAAGGCCCTTGAAAGCTGTAAGGGCATTTTGTACAGATAGCATCTCTTTTTGATTGATGTGAAGATGCCTTTGTTCTGCGGGCCACTTGCCCTGAATACATTTTCCTGCCATGTGTGCTCCCCAGGCATAATCCGAAGCATCTGTTGTCAGTGTTTGCCTGGCTGTGGGTTGAGTGAAAGGCTGTCCCTTGTTGAGGTGACATGCTTGAGCCCACCATCGAAACTCCTGTTGAAGGCAAGGAATTAGTGGTATTACTGTTTCCAAACTTTGACAGTGTTGAGACCAGACACTCTTTAGGTACCATTGTAGTTTCCTCATATGCAGTCTGGCATATAGAATTAGTAGTATGCAAGATGCCATGTAACCCAAGGCCTGCAGAAGTTTTCTTGCAGGGTGTTGGGTCTTTGTTGCCATCAATTGAAAATATTGAGTCAGTTGTCCTTGCTTGTCTGGCGTGAGATAAGCCATCTGGGCCGTTGTATTCAAGCTGGCACCCAGGAATATTATCTCTTGTCAGGGCACTAGTTTTGACTTCTTTTCGTTTACTGTGTACCCTAGGCAACTTAATAACTTTTTTACAAACGCCAGATGCTTTAGAAGAATGTCCTTGCTCTCTGCTTGAATCATGCAGTCGTCCAGGTACGGATAAATCTGAATTCCTTTCTGTCTGCAAAATGCAATTACTGGTGCCAGGCACTTTGTGAAGACCCTTGGTGCAGTAGATAAGCCAAAGGGCAGTGCAGAGAATTGGTAGTGCATTGAACCAGCTATGAATCTGAGGTATCTTCTGCAGTTTTGTCTGATAGGGACATGCAGGTATGCCTCCTTGAGGTCCAAAGTTACAAGCCAAGCTTTGTTGCCCAGCATGGGAAGAAGCTGCTGTAGTATCAACATTTTGAATTTTGTAACATCCAGGTAAGTGCTTAGAGAAGAAAGATCCACAATGGGCCTCCAGGCTTTGTCCTTTCTGGGAACCAGAATGAGTCTTGAGTAAAATCCTTGTCCTTGCTGATGTATTGGTACCTTTTGAATAGCTCTCATGGCCATGAGTGCTGTAATTTGTCTTTGAGCCTCTGCCCACTGATTTGGTGGCAGATTTGGCATTCATTTTAATCTTGGCAGAGTGTGAAAATGGAACCTGTAACCTTGAGATATAATGTTGAGAACCCATTTGTCTTTGGTGATCATATGCCAGTTGCGACAGAAAAGTGTCAGTTTTCCTCCCAAGGGGGCTGCCAAGAGAGAACTGTTTGGCAGCTGTAGTGGGAAGTCATTGCGGCTGTTTTTTATAAGGTTGAGGCCTGTCTTCCCCTTCTTTCTGGGTTGATGCACCCCATTGTCGAGGTCTGTAAGGACCTTGTGGTTGATCTCTACCTCTTGGATGTCTGTATCTGCCCCTTTGAGGTTTGTCTGTAACTGGAAAGGACCAATTCTTTGTTGGCCAATTTCTACTAAATCGAGGAAGCTGAACCTGTAAGAAATCCTTCACCATTTGCATAGATTTTGCCTTATCCTCCATTTTCTTTAATACCTCTTCTGCTTTAACTCCAAATAAAACATCCTGCTGTAAAGGTGCATCCAATAATTTTGCTTTAACATGATCTGGTAAGGTCTGTTCTTTTAACCAAGCACATCTTCTAATGACAGATCCTGTAACTGCTGCTCTACAGGAGGCCTCTAATGAATAAAAACCACATTGCAAAGTATGTTTTCCAACTTGTTCAGGTGTATGCAATACATCCTGCATTTCTTTATAATTAGGAGGATCTGAGTTTGGAAGCATTTTTTGTTTCAACTGAGACATCAAATATTGCTGATATTTTAGCATGTGAAACTGGCAATTTAAAGCCCTCATTGCTAAAGTTGCAGATGTATATACTTTTTTCCCCCATCTGTCTAATGCTCTGGAATCTCTGTCAGAGGGGATTGGATTCTTTGCTGAAGAGGCCTTTACCCCCTTGGGACCCTGAGAAATAGTTTCAGGGTCAGCAGCAGGGCTTTTATAAAGAAATTTGAGAGAGTCAGGGACTCTGTAGTATCTGTCTGGCTTAACTGGAGCAGGAGGTAAAGAATCAGGATTTAAACTGGATTCATTATACACATCATCCACAATATCTAACACTGGCGGAATAGCAAGGGGTCTATGTTGAGGTAATAAAAGGAAATCTCTGAGCCTTTTCTTGGATTCTGAATAATCCTAGCCCTCCCAATGGAAATGCTCCCTCATGGTGTGCAAAGTTTCTCCAAAGGAGTAGTCCTCTGGCGGAGAGGCTGAAGGAATTGATTCCTCAGCATCAGAATCCTCATAAGGGGTAAGGAGTATCCTAGGTCTGAGGATGAATTTGAAGAGATGGATACCTGGTCGGATGACTCATAGTCTGCATCCTGTCTAGGCCTTTTATCAGGAGGGGGATGGGACCCCCAGATCAGAGTGATTAAGTCTTCAGCCATTTTAAGCATTTGTTTCTTAGGCATGGAGGCCTGTCCTGGTGAATGCTGAATTTGTTTCTTAGTTTTTAAAGGAGTTTTAGACTTAGCAGAAGATTTAATGGTTAATTGAGTAGGTCTGAAAACACCCTCTGAAGCTACAGGTTGTTCAGCTACTCCGGATCCCTCTGAAGGGTTAGTCTCGGTAGGCTGTAAAAGTGGTGCGTCCGAAGGCCCAGCCATCTCCACGTGGGAGTCGGAGGAGGCCTGCGGTTCTAAAGAGGTGGTCGTCAGGGGCTGCGAAGGCACCTCGCTGAAAACCGGAGAACCGGCGAGAGGCCTAGAAGAGGCTTCGTCGTCAGTTTTGGGCCTCGGATGCCTGTCCTTGCCTTTGCGCTTTTTGTGTATTCTGGTCGTCAGTAGTTCCGACGGCATTGTGTAATTGAATTTTCTGCCAAAATAATGTCTGGCAAAATCAAACCGACATTTAATAGCGCGCTTGTTAAACCTAGCACAAAACCGACAACTTGTGATGTCGTGGTCTGTGCCTGGGCATGGGATACAATAAGAATGGAAATCCTTATGAGGTATTTGCTTCCCACAAGAAATACAGTTATTAACTTTTACTGACATCAGTCTGAGGCAAGAAAAAGTTTCCCCAATGGGGTACTTAGCTTTGTAGAAGACTTCGGTTCTGGATTCAGAATGTAAATCTCAGGAGTTGGCCGACCGGCACTTGCGAACTGCTTTTGCTTCGGGCACCGCGCGGCAAGAAAGACTGAAGAAAATGGCATTGGCTGCATTTTATATACCCCTGTCGCACTGTTGTCAGGGAAGAAGCGACAGCAACTGACTCCGAACCAAGACTTTGGAACTCAGGCCGTCTGAGGGACCGCCTGATGGCAGGATAACCCAAGTGTAATGACTGCAGCAGTGTAACACGGTGAACATTGAATGCAGTGGCCTATCCATTTTGAAATAGTCTGCTTTGAAATAGCCCTTCCTTGTGATCCTGCAGCATATGCCACTAAAAGTTGTTCAGTCTTTCTGAAAGCTTTAGTTTTGTCCAAGTAGAAGCGTAGCTGTCTGTGTATGTCTAAAGAATGCAGAAGTCTCTCCCCTTTATTCTGTGGGTTTGGATAAAAGGTAGGCAAGTGAATAGTTTGGTTAAGAGCCACACTGGACACTACCTTAGGCATAAATGTTGGGTTTGTCCTTAGAGAAACCCTGTCTGGATGGAAAATAATAAAAGGTTCCACAGCCATTAATGCCTGTAACTCTGAGACTCTTCTTGCTGAAGTTATTGTTAGGAGCATAGCTGTTTTCCATGATAAGAACTTTATGTCAACTGTATTGGCTGGCTCGAAAGGAGGCAGTGTGAGCTTTTCCAAGACAAAATTGAGGTCCCATGTAGGTACTGGTGCTCTCCTTGGAGGTCTTATGTCTTTGACGCCTCTGAGGTACTGCCTCAGCAGTGGATGCGAAAAAATAGGTGGGTCCGTATTGTAGTGAGCTGAAATGGCAGAAGCGTGGATCTTAATTGATTAGAAGGATAGGCCTTTGTCCAGCATCTCAGTTAGGTATTGTAAAATCTGAGGAATATTTGGTTCAAGTGTGTCAATTCCTTGTTCCTGGTTCCAAGCACAGAAACTCTTCCATTTTTCTGCATAAGATTTTCTGGTGCTGGGCCTCCTGGCCTCCGAAATAACATCCATAACTGCTTTAGAGAGAGGTGTGTCCTGAATGGTTATAATATCCGCCATGCAGCCAGATTTAGTGTTCTGAGTTGGCTGTGCAGGATCTGATTGTTTTGCTGGGTCAGTACATGAGGAATTTGCAGTAACGTCCAGGCTGGGCCTTGAGACAAGTTCTTTAGGATTGGACACCAGTGCTGGAGTGGCCAGTCTGGGGCAATCAGTATAATTTTTGGCTTCTCTTGTCTGACCTTTAGGAGTATCTTGGGGAGGAGAGGCAGAGGAGGAAAGGCATAAACTGTAAGGGTTTTCCATCTGAATGATAGAGCATCCACTTTCCATGCTTGTTCGTGGTAAGTCCTTGAGCAGAATCTCTGTAGTTGGCAGTTGTGAGGGGAGGAAAACAGATCTATGTCTGGGCATCCCCATTTCCTTGTTATCATGCCAAAGACTTCTGGATCTAGTTTCCACTCGTGAGGGTCCAGGAGGTTTCTGCTTAGTTCGTCTGCCAGAGTATTTGTTTTTCCTGGCAGGAATTATGCTTGCAGGTGCACTTGATAAGTCAATGCTGTGTTCCACAACGTCATGGCTTGTCTGCAGCGGGGGTAGGAATGAGTGCCTCCTTGCTTGTTTATGTACCACATGACTGTAGTATTGTCCGTTTTTATCAGCAGTTGTCCTGGATGTAGCTGAGGTAGCGGCACGAGGGCTGCAGCGCGCACTGACTGAGAGAACGGCGACTGGCAGCGCGGAGGCCTCGTCGTCGGTTTTGGACCTCGGATGCCTGTCCTTTTCCTTGCGCTTTTTATAAACTCCGGTCGTCTTTAATTCCTTGAAGGCTGTCAGGGCATTCTGTACAGCTAGCATCTCTTTTTGATTGATATGAAGATGCATTTGGCTTGCGGGCCATGTGCCCTGAATACATTTTCCTGCCATGTGGGCCCCCCAGGCATAATCTGATGCATCTGTTGTTAGTGTTTGCCTGGCTGTGGGTAAGGTGAATGGCTGTCCCTTGTTGTGGTGACAGGCCTGTGCCCACCATCGAAACTCCTGCTGCAGGCAGGGAATGAGAGTAATTATTGTTTCCAGGCTGTGGCAATGTTGAGTCCAAACACTTTTTAGGTACCATTGTAGCTTCCTCATATGCAGTCTTGCATATGGAATTAGCAGAATGCAGGATGCCATGAAGCCCAAAGCCTGCAGAATTTTTCTTGCAGATTACTGGGTCTTTGTTACCATGCTTTTGAAGTATGAAGTCAGTTGCCTTTGTTTGTCTGGCGTGAGATAAGCCATCTGGGCAGTTGTATTTAAGCTTGCACCCAGGAATATTATCTCTTGAGAGGGTACTAGTTTTGATTTATTTTCGTTTACTGTGTACCCTAGGCAAATTAGTAATCTTTTTACAACAGCCAGATGCTTTAGTAAAATGTCTTTGTTCTCTGCTTGAATAAGGCAGTCATCCAAGTAGGGATATATTTGAATTCCTCTTTGTCTGCAAAAAGCAATTACTGGTGCCAGGCATTTTGTGAAGACCCTGAGTGCAGTAGATAATCCAAAGTGCAGTACAGAGAATTGGTAGTGCATTGAACCAGCTATGAATCTGAGGTATCTTCTGCAAGATTGTCTGATTGGGACATGCAGGTATGCCTCTTTGAGGTCCAACGTTACAAGCCAAGCCGTCTTGCCCAGCATGGGCAGAAGCTGCTGCAGAGTCAACATTTTGAATTTTGGAACGGCCAAAAAAGTGTTTAGAATAGACAAGTCCAGAATTGGTCTCCAAGCTTTGTCCTTTCTGGGTACTAAGAAAAGTCTTGAGTAAAATCCTTGTCCCTGCTCTTGCTGTGGTACTGGTTGAATAGCCCTCATGTCCATGAGAGATGAAACTTGTTTTTGTGCCTCTGCCCATTCATTGTGTGGCAGGTCTGGCATACCTTTTGCCTTTGGAAGGGTGTGAAAGTGGAACCTGTAACCCTGAGAGACTATGTTTAAGACCCATTTGTCCTGGGTGATTATGTGCCAATTTTGTGAAAAAAGTGCTAGCTTTCCCCCTAAGGGTGCTGCCAAAAGATAAGTGCTTGGCATTGGCAGAGGAAAGTCATTGGGACTGTTTCCTATATGGTTGTGATTTGTCTTCTCTGCTTTTGGAGGTAGTAGCACCCCATTGTTTGGGCCTGTGTGAGCCCTGGGGTTGTTGTCTGCCTCTAGGGCATCTGTATCTGCCTCTTTGTGGTCTGTCTAACACTGGAAAGGACCAATTCTTAGAAGGCCAGTTCCTGCTAAATCTGGGAGGTTGTACCTGTAAGAAATCCCTTACTGTCTGCATAGATTTCGCTTTATCCTCCATTTTCATCAACACCTCTTCTGCCTTAACACCAAACAAAGTATCATGCTGTAAAGGAGCATCCAATAATTTTGCTTTAACATGATCAGGCAGATTCTGTTCCTTTAACCAAGCATGCCTTCTAATAACAGAACTTGTAACGGCGGCCCTACAAGAGACCTCCAGTGAATCAAAACCACATTGCAAAGTATGCTTTCCCACTTGTTCAGCTGCAGGCAATAAATCCTGCATTTCCTTGTTTTCAGAACATTCAGAATTTGTCAACATTTTCTGCTTTAGCAGTGACATGAAGTATTGCTGATATTTAAGCACATGAAACTGACAATTTAAAGCCCTTACAGCCAAGGCAGCAGAAGTGTAAACTTTTTTCCCCCATCTGTCCAGTGACCTAGAATCCCTATCCGAGGGAACAGGGTTTTTAGCTGTAGAGGCCTTGAGCCCTTTGGGACCCTGAGATATTGTTTCTGGGTCAGCAGCAGGGTTTTTATAAAGAAATTTGTGAGAGTTTGGAACCCTGTAGTATCTGTCTGGCTTAACAGGTGCAGGAGGCAAAGAGTCAGGAAATAGGCCGGACTCTGAGAATACATCATCTACAATGTCTAAAACAGGTGGAATAGCAAGATGTCTATGCTGGGGAAGTAGAAGAAAGTCTCTGAGCCTTTTCTTTGATTCTGAGTAATCCTGGCTCTCCCAGTGGAAATGCTCCCTCATAGTATGCAGGGTTTCCCCAAAAGAATAATCCTCAGGAGGAGAAGCTGAAGGGATAGATTCTTCAGCATCAGAATCCTCATAGGGAGGCATAGAGTATTTCTGTTCTGAAGAGGAGTCAAACGAAATGGAAACCTGATCAGAGGAGTCATATTCTGTGTCTTGCTTAGGCCTCTTATCAGAGGGGGATGGGAACCCCTAATCAAAGTAATTAGGTCTTCGGCCATTTTAAGCATTCATTTTTTAGGCATGGAAGTCTGTCCAGGAGAATGCTGTACTTGTTTATTTGTCTTTAAAGCTGTTTTAGTCTGTCTTGGAAGCTGAGGTTGGCTTAACATATAACTGTGTAGGCCTGAAAACACCCTCAGAAGCCGATGCCTGCTCAGCGGCTCCGGACCCATCTGAGGGAATAGTTTCCGAGTGTCCAATACCTTGAGTATCCAGAGGCCTAGCTGTCTCCACATGGGAGTCAGTAGCGGCCCGTGGCTCTGAGGTAGCGGGCGCCACGGGCTGCGAAAGCGCCTCACTGAGAACCGGCGACTGGCCTAGCGGAGGCCTCGTCGTCGGTTTTGGACCTCGGATGCCTGTCCTTTTCCTTGCGCTTTTTATAAACTCCGGTCGTCGGCTGTTTCGACGGCATTGTATAATTAAACCTTCGGCCAAAGTAATGAAAGGCAAAATCGTACCGACGCTTAATAGTGGGTTGGTTAAATCTAGCACAAAACCGACAGCTAGCAACGTCGTGGTCAGGGCCTAGGCAAGGAATACAGTAAGAATGAAAATCCTTATGAGGTATTTGCTTCCCACAAGAAATACAACTGTTAACTTTTTCTGACATCAGTCTGGAGCAAGAAAAAAGTTTTCCCAATAGGGTACTTAGCTTTATTGAAGACTTCGGATCTGAAATTCTTTTTGAAAATCTCAGGAGTTGGCCGACCGGCACTTGCGAACTGCTTTTGCTTCAGGCACCACATGGCAAGAAAGACTGAAGAAAATGGCGTCGGCTGCATCTTATATACCCCTGGCGCACTGATGTCAGGGAAGAGGCGACAGCAACCGACGCTGGACCAGGACTTTGGAATTCAGGACGACTGCGGGTAGCCTGCCAGCAGGATAACCCAAGTGTAATGACTGCAATAGTGAAACACGATGAACATTGGAACATTTTTATTTTATTTAAGTGACATTATGTGGTATAACAGGTGTTAATATACTGAGAGGAGATCAAGTTAAGGTCATGATTATTGTCTGGGAGACCTTTTCAGCATCTAGCACATGTGGTAATATATTCATAAATGCACAAGTATTGGTGCTACAAAATAAACTTAAACCTATTCAGTTAGTTTTTAATACTTGCAAAACAGCAGCTCTTTGTCAGTGCCCTCCAATCTACTGTTTTTTTTTTTTTTTTTGTGGTCCCTAGTGATGAAATTTAACTGCAAATTATTTATATGCATACCTCTCAACTGTCCACAGTTTCAGACAATGTCCAGATTTTTGCCTTGTATTTTTGGTCCTGCTCCTCATAAAGTTTGTGTTTTTCTGGCAAATCACTGAGGCTTAAGTCACTAAATAATGACTTGCATTCGAGTTTCAGATTTTATGTCCTTCAGAAAGTGCATGCTAACACAAATCTTGTTATTCTAGCAACTTCAAAAGTTAAGAGCAATATTTAAAATCTGTCCCTATTTTTGGGCCATTGTCCCCATTATTTTAGGCTTTGTCCAGATTTTTTGCATTGCATTCTCAACCAACCACATCAGGAAACTTCTTACCAAACTAAAACCCACCACACTAGCTGCAGACCTCCTCCCCACCAAATATCTACAAATAGCCTCAGATGCCATAGCCCTACCCATATCCATCTTAATCAATAGATACATCAAAGAATGTACCATACGCTCCATTTGGAAGGTATCACATGTGATACCATTACATAAAGGAGGGAGTTCTACCAAAATGTCTAACTACAGGCCAATCATTATACTGTCCCCACTAGCCAAAATCTTAGAAAAGTGCATTCACAGCCAGCTAATGCACTTTCTTACCCACAACAGACTACTAGCCGACTAACAGCATGGATTTAGGCCCCATTATAGCACAACAACTGCACTCCTTTCATTCACCAATACTATAAACAATAACAGGAATAATGGCCAACTGTCATCAGCCCTCTTTCTTGACATCTCCAAGGCTTTTGACATGGTTAACCATCACCAACTTATCCACACACTGGAAAATTTGTCCCTTAATCAACTGGCCATTCAGTGGTTCCAAAACTACTTACTGGGGAGAAATCAGGCTGTACTTTGGCAAAACAACCTGTCCTTCATACTCCTGGTCACTCTTGGGGGTCCACAGGGCTCAATCCTGGGACCACTACTTTTTTTCTATCTTTATAAATTATCTCCCCACAGCAATCCCCAATGCCACCTGTATTCAGTACGCTGATGACTCCACTATGATTTGTGCAGCCAACACCCCACTCAAACTCCAATCCATAACCCAAACAACATTTAACACCATTGAAAACTGGCTTTCCAACTGCCAACTGATCTTAAATCCCAAAAAAACAAATTATTACTATTCACCCCAACCCGGCGGTCCCCTCCCATAATCTTTACTGTGACTTCTAACAATGGAACTATCATCGCTCCAGACACCCACACAAAACTGCTAGGAGTGTACATAGATAACCATCTTAAATTTGACCTCCACGCAAGCCAAACCATAAAAAAGACAAACAAAAGACTTGGTTCACTATATAGGAACAGGGCATTATTAACACAAGAAACTAGACCCACTATTGCCCGCTCTCACCTCCTATCAACACTTATGTATGCATCTCCTATACTTACCAACCTGGCTAAGGCTGCACTAAACAAACTACCACTCTGTTACAATCACATAGCTCGTTCCGCCAGCAACTCTAAATTTCATACTCATCACTATCAAAACCTCAAACTACTCATCTGGCACGAATTCCGCAATATCCTTCTATACAACTAACTTAATACTGCTCTTAAAGTGCTTCACCACCCAGATAAGGTACCTGCATTCAAATCTCTAATAACTTCCCACCCTAGTGCATAGCCACTCAGATCCACTGAAAAACTACTACTCAAGAATACAAAATCCTGCAACTCAGCTGGTGACTCCCTCTTCCCCAACTACATTACCAAAACCTGGAACCACTTGCCACCAGATCTAACTCAGGAATCCTCCTTGGTTAAATTAAAAAAAAACTCAAAACTTTATTTCACATCCCACTGAATATGTGCCTGTGCTAACCCTGGGTGATCTTGGACTCCCCCTTTTCCATACCCCTCTCTAGCTCCTGACTTAAAAAAGCAACACCTTAAGGATTTCTTTTAGAACAATACTATATTCTCCTCCCCAAAAATCTTTGTCCACTTCCTCCAGTCTTATTATAATAAACATGTCCTCTACTAACTCTGTTATGACTAAAGCTATGAACTAACTCTGTTGTACTTGACAAGTAATATATCCTACAAGCAGTGCATCTTTGTTTGTATGACTAATTGTATGCTGGAGCTTTTCTCCCCGGGCCTCTGCTGAAAATGGACATTGATTCAGTCGGACTCTCCCAATCAACAAATGTAAATAAATAAACAAACAAATAAATATAAGAAGTTGAGAGGTATGTTTACATGGAATGTATACTTTGTAGTTTAGATAGTTAATTTGTTTAAGGGTTCAAGTGAAATGTTAAGTACTACAAAAGTCTGCTCTGTGTTATCAATATATTGCTCATTCATGTTTTTCAATTTGGATCATATTATGTACCTGTATTTTATAGTATTTTGACAGATGGAAGGGGCTGAAGCAGGTTACATATGAGTGTAATGAAGTAAAGATGAAGGCCTTACTTAGTAGCTATGTGAAAGATGCATCTTTATGTATGTATTTAATTCTCTCCTACTGCCCTAATGTTTATACTTATACTAAGCATGGAACAATGTGTTACTGTCAGGCAGTATAGCTGCTTTAGCAACATATGTTGAATTGTTAGTCAATAGCCAGTGTAGTGTAGTTTCTTTTCTGATGTTTTGTCTTAATAGATGGGTCCATACATTAGAGAATCTGAAAAGATGAACTATTATGCTTTGTTTACTTTTTGTTATATTTTAATAAGGGAAATGCTATATGTAGATGTAAGCCAATATATTGTGCCTTCTAGGATTTTTGTGTTGTCATCAGCATTATTTGGGGATAACAGTAAGTAGAGGTTTGCTTTATTTAATTTTATGGTAGATATCAATATTTCAAACTTTCTAAAATGTGTAGGACTTTTTCATTATTTTGCCATGGCACACTGATTAGTTTGTAATATGGTTATTCCTCCTGCTTATTTAGTTATGCAATCAATTCATATTATGTTGTATCCTATGGATAGTATTTTGTCATCTTCTGTATTGGGTTTAAGCCAAGTTTCCATTATAGCAAGTCTAAAATATCTTTATGCCTGGGGAGAAGTCCTGTCTCAGAGGTATTACACTGTGAAAGATAGAAAATGTATTGGGTTGTATACTGTATCTCCACAATGGAGGAGACTTTTGAGTACATTTACCTGTGATGGAGGTTGGACAATAATTTTTTAATATGGCTGTGGGGTGTTCTGGATGCATATTAGCAAGCTGGAAAATGGTATTTATGGAAGTGTTTGTGTGTGACATTTTCTGCCACATTTGTTTATTTGAACTGCCTTTCTGGATTTGAATAGGAATTGGTAAAGGATGCATGTTTCTGATAGTTATGTATTGCAATTTAGTATGTATTTACTAATGATAACATCATCAGAAATATTTGTTAGAAGGTGGAAACTGTCTTGGTAAAGTATTCCTTTGTAGAGGAGGTAGCTGCAACATGGCTCTGTTGTGTTACAGTGCTTTTGAATGCTGAACAGGGAATCCCTTGCAGAACCAAATCCAGCACTAGGCAACTTATGGAGTTACCTAGGGACCACTAGCTTGGGGGGGTCCTCAGGGCTAGCACAACATTTAATTTTTAAATAAACAATTTGTTTATTTATTTAACATCTGTTTACTGGGAAAGTCCGACTTGGAACAAAGCCAATTTTCAGCAGTGGCACGGGGAGAAATGCTCCAGACGCATGTCTCTGAATTGTGGGAGGAAACCCACACAAACACAGGGAGGACATGCAGACTCTGCAAAGAAGGCACCCCAGCCGAGAATCGAACTGGAGAACCTCTTGCTGTAAGGCGACAATGCTACTGCTGCACCACTGCGCTGTATATGTCTTTACATTTTTCTTTAATGGCTCACTGTCTGTGCATGTGTCTTTAGTACTAATGAAGAAGTTGGTAGGGGAAATAATTAATTTGTGTACCAGGGAAGTGCTTGTGCATACACGGTCAGACTGCTGAAGTGATGGGAGGGCAAAACAGTTTATTGTGTCACTGGCTTACTGCAAGGTGCCATGCCATGTTCCCTCAGCTGATCTATTTGTTAGAATATTGTAGTACAGATATGGTGTAACAAGCATAGGTTATCTTTAGCTCAGGTTTCAGTGATGGTTATTTTAATTTTTTGTTTATGTATCCAGCTTTCAAGAATCATTTATTATCTGTTAACAATATGTACATACTGTATTGAGGAAAATTGATGATAAATACGTCTGAAGAAATGTTGGAATGATGGATTACAAACAGTGCTGATAAATATCCCCCACCATCGCTCATTCACCCAGCTAACTACAGCACACAAAATAATCCACAGACCTACAGACTGTCCTGCTCCCTCAACTCTACTTGCCAAATACCAACCCAGCAAACAACTAAGATCTGAAAATCACCTACTTCTAAAAGTAGAAAAGCCCACCTTACCAGCTGATCAACTGCTCTACTCCTTCACCGTCGCCAAACTATGGAACTCACTTCCTACTTCTATAAGAAACATGGGCAGCACCACCACCTTCAAACACTGAAAAATCATCTCAGCTCTTCCTGGATATGTACCTGCTCTATAACTTAACGTCTTCCTTCTCCTTATATTATAACTAAATTCCTATGCTTTTTACTACTAGTGACTGATGGTACTTTCCCCATATATTTTTTTTTTTTCTTTCATCACTTGTTAATACTGGCACAATAATGCTGATTAATTTATCTCCGTTTTTACCACTCTCAATTCATCTGG